>NC_082387.1:7681373-7747782 GCF_031168955.1 Gadus macrocephalus | reverse complement strand
GGTGAATATCATAGGTTACTGAAGTCATCCCACTGAAAACAGTGAGTCATTAGATATTCAACCGAAAGTATATTATCATTAAGGATCTAGGGAAAATATCCATTTGGTTGCATTTTATTTGTACACCCAGATTTGAAATTCCAAATTCGCCCAAACACCGGCAGATTAACACCAACTAGAACTAGAAATTGTGGCTATGTGTATCTAATTAGCTTGGTCGACGTCTACATAATTGACGGGTTTTAATGGTGAAAGTGGCGACGTTAACTTATAGCCTCTGCCATAATGATAGTCCTGTCCCACACACATTTAAAAAGCTTATGGACCCACAGTGTCGCTCCGTTGTTTAGTATCCGCCATGATGAGGCTAACCCGATAGCATCTGGTAGCTTCCATCCTCACCTACACACACCACAACATACACAAATACATCAAAACCTCATATTAGGTATACTTACAAGTCCTTCGATCTGGATTTGCTTGACGGGCGAATCCAGGGTGCCGGTAGAAGACACAACGGCGGTCGCCGCCGAGGTGGAGTCTTTACGTGAAGCCATGATCGGGGAGCTGAACCACGAGAAAAGGCGGAGCTGTGCAAAGGACGGAAACTTCCGCTATCAGTCCGTTAGCTTGGTCGTCCGTGTAGGGATATTTGTTTTAATTTATTCGTTCCAGATTATACATTTAGTGAATGTTGGGAGATGGATATTTTTTATAAAAAGTAAAAATAAAAGATAAACCTGAATAGTTGGTTCAATAAGATAACTCAAATTATTTACATGATTCGCCGTTATAGTTCCCACTTCTCAGATTCCTTATTCCAAAAGGATGTGATCCTTATAACTGGATCGGGTGGGCCCTCATGTCCCTTCACACGGTAATACTGACGTATTTGAAATGGTGCTGCATTCATGTTAGTGTATATTACTCCCTTTAAAATTTTGAGTGAGAAGCTTGTTGTTGGCTAGATCACCCCTATTCATTGATGTGTTCTGGCTACCATGGTGTATTTTTTTGGCAAGGTTACAAGGTTTCAATGACAGTGTGATGCCTTCATCAAAACTCAGAAATAGTGGCCCTCATTTATCAAACGAACGTAGAAATGAGCGCAAATCTGAACGCATGATTCATCTTACGATAGGACCCAAGTGAGATTTACGAAACCTTCGTATCACACCAATCCCAGCGTACGAAGGATCTTGGTGTTGATAAATACGGCGGCTGAGATCGATCGTAATTAACGTAACACGCCCATATAAAAGCACGTCTTCAGAAGTCTCGCCCCTAACTTTTACGACATGGAGAAACGTCCAACGGTAAAATAGAGGAATTTTTCCGAGACCCAAATGGAGACGCTCGGGTCACTGGTGGATGCGAACCGTCTGGTTTTATTTGGTAGCCTATAGCTGGCATTAAAGGCCAGCAAAAGAATGCTATATGGAAGGAAATAACTGTTGCAGTGAATAGTGTTTCCAATGTTCGTCGGGCTACGGAAGAGGTTTGTTAATTAAATTAATTAAATAATAAATTAAATGTACAACTTCTGTTATCCAGCTTAAAACATTTCACATATATGCTATTGTTTGCATTCCGTTAAAGTTATTTAATTCCGAATAAGGTGAAGAAAAAATGGTCCGACATGAAGCTCAGCACCAAAAAACGTGTTGCGGCTGTGAAGCCGGCCAAGCAAGAAACGGGAGGAGGCCGGTGCAGTGCGACTGCAGCGTAACTCACCGAGATGACTCTGACCATGTAGTGCGCCCTGATGTAGACGATGCCCAACGTTGCTATTTTGGAAAATAAAAGAATCGTGCGTGCCCCCAGGCCATCGGGCTACCATGTTCAGGATTGACATTCTGGCATCGCAAATAATCGGAACATTAACTGAATGGTAGCTTTTGCGGTTGATGTACGCGTAATCATTAATAGATGGTTCATACGCACATGGGTACAATCAACCGCACCAATCACATTTGGAAACCTAGCAATAGCATAAAAATCCCGTTTGATTCCAGTTTGCTGATCGTTATTATATGGGAATTTAATATAACGTTCGGAGAGGGACATTATAGCTGCCAAAACTGCTGGCATGGTTCGGCTAATACTTGGCTGGGAAATAGCAGACCTGTCCCCGATCTCCCGCTGCAAGATCCCGGTGGCCAAAAATCCCAAGGTAGAGCAAACCTGCACAGGTATTGCGTTTGATCGCCTAGTTTCTCGCCTTAACTGTGGCTCCAAAGCATTGCATAGCTCCATCAGGAGATGCCTTGGGAGACGAAAACGACTCAAGAGCCATTCATCGCCCTCCTTAAAAAAATCGGCGCGGTCTCGAAAAACTCTCTCGTCTGTGTGTTGAGGTCCTTAACAGAGCCAGATCTGCCATCGCTGAGACACGACCACCTATTTGGCAAAGCTCCTGTTAATATAGACAGCTGAATAAACATTTCACCTGTCACATTCTAATTATTTTCATAGCAATACTGTTTTTAATTAGGCCTGACTTGATTGTAATTGTTTGAACGCTGGGCTAATTCCAATTTATTTAGTAATTAATACAGATGTTGAACATGGGCTACTTGTGCTGCACTATTCATCATTGAAATACCCGTATGTTGCGCCAAAAAAACTTGCGTACACGAGCTCAGACCTGACGTGAGATTTCATCGCAGCCTGCGCTCACGTTCAAATTGATAAATGCCAAGCTCAACGTTGAAATGAGCGTACGTCCATTTTACGCACGTTTTCTGTCGTACGCTCGTTTGATAAATGAGGGCCAGTATCTCCATGGAAGACACTAGGGTTTCAAACGTACAAACTGCCAGCAATGAGTTTAAACACTCTGGTCTATTCAGATACATCCTGGCCCTCTTTATTAATCAAATCTGGGAGACATTAAACCAGTCCTCTGTGGACTTGTAGCCTAAACATAAATCTTTTCACACATCTTTTTCACCCCTGAAAACCAGGTTCATACTTAAGTACAAGGCATTAAAAACAAATTATTTAAAACACGTTTATTTTAAATCTTTACAGATGTATCACAACTAGAAGTTACCCAGAGACTAAAAATGTGGGATACTGAACTTAACAAGTACATAGCTAGTAACATAATGCAAAAGTTGAATAAGCATAAATGCAGAAGTACAAAAAGAAACATGAAAAACAAAAATCCTGCCAGAATTATACAACTGAATTTCGATGCCCATTATAATTCGCCTACCCATATTTCAAGCTTATGATTATAATGAAGTTTTGAGGACAAGTGCAATGAGGGAGTTTAGAGTGATAGTCGATTTTATGAAAAAAGAGAAAACGACAGTACCTTTCCACCACATTTACAGTGTTCATTTAAATTCCTTTCAAACAAGGGGCACAGCCTCTAGGATCTGACACATTTCAGGAAGGCTTCATGTTTATGCACAAGTGGGACAAATTTGTGGAAACAGATTATGTGGGAACTATGTTTCGATGCGAAAAGTACACAGGGGTCGACTGAATGAAAAGGGGCATGTCATAAATATAGTGATAGACATTCTTACTCTCTTACACTCCCGTTTAAGAAACCAAACGAATACTGCATGATTCATTTTGTAGTAGTACTGTTTAATCCTTTTTAAAACTGTCCCTGACCCTAACCCCTCCCTTTCAAAAAAAAAAATATAAGACAACAGTTCAGTGATTTAAAAATATCAAAACAAAATGTAATGTTGCAGGCAAAACGTCCATTCGGTTCTTTCAATGTTTAAATGAGGTGGAATCTTGCTCCGGCGCAGGCGACGATGTCGCTGTAGGGCTCCGTCTGGGTGATCTCGATGGCCTGCTGCTTCTTCAGCACCAGGAAGCTGTAGAACTTGGCTGCGGCCTGCTTCCTGTTGTTGCTCCGGCACAGCTCCAGCAGGCTGACCGAGTCGGCGCCGGTCTTTGCCATGACGCGCTGAAAGAACGAGGACGGAGACCGATCAGTGTCAATAGAGCGCCTCGATAGATCACTCAACTCAAAACAGTCTCCTCCCTTTTTATTGATGGCGGCAAAGAACAAGCGCCGTTGCATACAGGCAGCTCAAACACCTTCAATTTAAACTTTAGGAAAAGGTTGATATACATGGCATGAATAGGTTATCCACGTTACGTAGCAAAACAGATTTAACATTTAAATAAAGAATAAATGAAACCATGTCTTATTCCCAAGAAGGGACACAATAATTAGGGGTGTAAATCTCTGGTTTCATCACGATACGATATTAAATCGATTCATTGGTCAACGATACTATATTTGCCGATATCAAATGTCTGCCGCGATACAATTTAGATTAGATTCAGGGGCACAAGATCGATATGAGACGATATCATATGTCCATTTAACACAGCCTCTTACATTCACATCAACTTAATTATAATTTCATCATTTTATTTCTTTGCTCTTCCGGATATTTAAACAAAAACAATCAATTTTTAATACAAACTAAAGTGCTACATTGCATTTAAGCGCAAAAGGATTTTTATGGCTTATATTAAAGAGCCCGTTATGATCTTTCATTTTGAAGCAAAGGCCATTCCCAACCTGTGTGGATCAGGGTTCACGCTAGACTTTTTCTTGGGCGGACAAATGTCCGACACTATTCCAGAATATCGGACATTTGCAATATCTTCCGGACGTTATTCACTAATAATTAAATAATCACCAAAAGTCCACATTTAAACGACACAAACCAAGTTGCTTCAATAAATCCCATTTATTAAATTAGCCTAGGTAAAAAATAAAATAAAAAATAACAGCCATTCTCGGTAAAAATGGTAAACAGGTTAAAAATAATTAATTCGATAATTGGAATTCTTGCAGGCTACTTTCGGCGCAACTTCATGGCATGGAAGTGCTCCGCTGCTCGCGAAAAGTTGAAGTCTTTCAACCCCGGCCCAAGGCTCGATATGCGCATCAGCCTCGTCACCTTTTCCTCAGCTAGGCAAGGTTCGCATTCATACATGAATGCGAACTTCTTTCTTTTTTTTCCTCAGACATGTGGGGCGTTTACATTTTATTATACCGGCCATGCGTGCGTGCAATCGGCCAATGTCCGGCTATAGCCGGCTAACGTGAACACTGTGTGGATAGTTCTTCTAAACCGAAACATCCCTCGGAATCATTTTGGCTGTTAAGATAAACCGTCCGTGTTGCCAGATCGGACACATTTTCCTGCCCAATTTGACTATTTTTAGTCACGTTAGGCTGGTAAAACGGGAAATCTGCACAATCTGGCAACACAAAACTAGACATCCTCGCTCTCACACATGCTGCTTGCCTTGTTTAACTGGTGAACGGATACGAGCATCTTGGCACACTTGCACAGAAATAGTTTCAAACACCCGCCAAAGGAGATTGTCAAAATAAGAGCGCATTATACAGCGATATGCATCGATGTTTGGGTGTTGCATCGATGCAGTTGGATCGTTCGCCCATCAATCGATGTATCGATCTACATTGATGGATCGTTACACCCCTAATAAAAATCGTTGTCCTCAAACAACATTTTCAGTATTAAAGTCTGCCGTTTTATAAACCAGTGAAAATCTTTGCATCTGCAAAAAGTTGTGCCGCCTACCTGAATACCATGGAGCATCTGTTGGGTCCTCTTGTTCCATCTCTTCTCCTCCTGATCCTGATCTGTACCCTGGCCTTCCTCATCCTACAAACGGACAATACAAACTCAAAGTTAGCGCACGCAATGCAGAGACCCATGACCTAACCAAGCAGCCTTAGGTTGGTTGGATACTGGAGCTGGCTAGTTGTTCTTCCTGACCTCCTCCTCCTCGTCGCTGTCCTTCTTGTCCTTGTCCTTCTCACTGATCAGGTCCAGCTCTGGGACCAGCTGGGTGAGGTTGAGGCTGGGCTCCTCAGGGGGAAGGTCCACCACAGACATGTCCAACCTCTGGGTCAGTGCCAGGCGGTCGGCGGCTGCTGCTGCTGCTGCTGCTGCTGCTGCTGCTGCAACGGGCTCCAAGGGAGCGATCTGGGGGAGGACCCGTACAATCGTTAGCAACGAGTCCGTCGACATCGAGCCATTGTATCTGAAGTAGAAAGATGGACCACTTTTTTGATCCGACCTTCGACGACGAAACTGTAGCGTTTTGAATATTGGTTTATGAGCTAAATTAGACGTGGAAAATCAAAAATCCAGAATTAGACTTCGGATCGAGTCCACACACACGTCGGTGCTAACCTTAATGTCATTGATAAGAATTTCGGAAAATTTCGCCATTAGGGGGCGCAATAAACGAGGAAATTGTATATCTTCTACAAAATTTCACCATTAAGGGCCGCCATAAACGAGGGAATTGTTCATCTCCTAACTGGCCAAAGGAATGTTCTGAAAACGCTTTTGGGGATATATCTCCCACACCGAACCTCCCACAGTCAAAACCTTTATATCCACAGGTTCACGGTAGCGTTTTGAACACATGCTTCGCGTTTTGCCGGCGAAATGCACATTTCTTGGACCCCTGCATAACTGCTTACAGTTCTAGTTATTTTTTTAAACCGGAGTGAACAGGTAGTGGCCTCAGTAATCGGTACTCACAGGGAGGGCGGCCTCCTTGTCGGCTGCCTTGCGCTTGACCCCCCGGGGGGTGGCGGGAGGGGGCATGACGGTCTCGTCCAGGGTGGTCCGGCTACCCTCGATTGCCGAGGCTCCAAGAATACTGGGCTCCTCCGTGATAGTCTGGTCTGAACGGAGCCAAGACAGTCATTGAAAGGATTACGTTTTCTTCTGAGCTTTGCCTTCCATCATTCTCCCATGAGAGGCAGACCTCTAACTAGTACAACACAGACACAACGCCTTCCAAGTAGACGTGGTGATGAATCACAGCAGGAGCCAACTGGGACGATGCCCACTCTTTCCTTGTTTCCATATTACAACCGATCCTTGATTGATTACTTTATTGGTTGCAAACATGCAAGGGCGTTCATGTTATCCACTCGTTTCAAAGTATCCGTTTAAAGGCCGAGTGTGAACTTGCATAAAAAAAATCACTTGAAGGCCAGCAGCATGTTAATGCAAGATCACTGAGTAACACATTGCGGGAGTTGGCACTCCGACAAGGACAGTTAAATTACATACAAGGATCTACCGTGTATGTCATTCGGAAACCATGGTTTCAAGTCTAGAATGGGAACGAGCAGCTCTGCACAGATAAGATAATCATCGCAGAGTACCCATCCGTTCCCACAGCGCCCATGTCGGAAATCAAACACATTTCAGGACAGATGCCTCGTTAGGGACAAGATCACACACACGTCAAGTTTAGCGAGAGGGCTTACCGATGACATCTCTGTGCTGACTCATGATGTCCTCACGTGGCACCTCAGGGTTCTCCAGCTCCTTAAGGAACTCATCGAGACTGTCGGCCTCGCCGCCCTTCCTCCTCTTCCTCAGCTCGTCTGGCACCAGGGGTGTCAAGCAGCGCGTGAACATCTGGGAGGAGAGGCAGACAGAAGGGATTCAATTGTTTAAGTGCCACTACGACATTGGTCTGAATGCAGTCTGAGTGTGCGCGGTACTAAAGGAAACGTTTCAAGGGCACACGTGCCCTACCATACGCTGAGGGAAACATGCTGTGCTGAATTAATCATCCGGGAAGACTGTGCCTCCTGCAGTCCTCAAGAGTTGTGCATGTGCAAATATGATAACTTAAAAAACAACACTGCACCCGTTTCATGTAAAGAATGTCCTACTAGCCTCTGTAACATTTACATCTGTAGCATATAAATGTTAGATCCACCACACTCCAGAACATAGTCTTTTCCCCAACACATGCATATGGCCACCAGAATAACCTTATGGCCCCTCACCAATCTGAATTCAAGGAGGGCCACTCCACTGAGACGGCCCTCCTTGCCATTGCAGATCAACTTCACACAGCTTCCGAACAGCGTCCCTCCCCCCTCTCTCTTTGATGGACCTTTCAGTAGCGTTAGACACAGAACTAATCAGATCCTCCAAGAACTTGGAATCTCAGGCTCTGCACTCGCCTTGCTCAAACCCTACCTCCCAGATCGCTCTTGAAGGGCGACCTGGAAAAAGTCTGGTGGTCTCACTGCTGGGGTCCCTCTGGGTTCTGTTCTTGGTCCCAGCCTCTTCTCTCGCTACACCAAGTCACCTGGTTCTGCATTTACCTAAATGGCTTTACCTCCCATAGTTATGAAGACAACAAAACTAAAGTCTGAAACCCAGGCAGTGCCCGAATCTTTCTGTGTCAGGGCGACATAACTCTCATTCACACACACCACCAGAACCTTAATCTGGACAAGACTAGGATGCTCTTTCTTCCAGGGATGGCTTCTCCCACCCACGACCTCTCCAGCAATACAGAGGTATATTTATAACAATCCTCTTCTTATCTTGACCCGAGCGGCAGGCGATCACCCGGCTCTCACCTTAAGCATCCTTGGGTTCCAGAGGGGCTGTGCCGGGAGGGAAAAGAGCTTCTCCACACCACCGGTCTCCTTCCACATCATCAGCTTCTTGGTGGGCGGGGCCAGGTCCAGGGTGGTGACGATGTCAGAGTAGTCAGACAGCTGGGCGCGGATGGTCTTGCTGTCCAGCTCCTTGACGCTGTCCACAATCAGCTTCCTCTTGCGCTTCGCCTTGGTCTCTTTCACTATGGGTTGAGAAAAAAATGAAATAATTCAAAACGTACTTATATGACACACACAGTGAAAGACATTTGCAGTGTTGCACAAACACATGTTTTTAGTTTTTCCCGCGATTCAGCTGGGTACCAGGTGATAACTTGAAGACCCCTTCTGTGTGCAGTCAGGTCGCGAGAGGTTCTCACCAGTAATGTCGATGGGCTCCAGAGCGAAGGCCTCCTCCTCGTTGGGTACCAGGGTGGTCTGCTCTGTCTGATCGGCCATGGCTGGCAGGGGCTCTACGGGTCCTGAGTCAGGGCTGTCTGGCCCCGCTACACACACAACCAAATTCAAAGAACAAAAAACATTTGATTAGACATGCGGAACATACTTTGTTATCATTCTCAAAACCATTTCAATTCAAACTGTGGTTCATTAGATTTAAAAGTAATTGAATACCAATGCACCAAACTGTAACTCCCCATTCAAATATAAAGGACAAAACGTGTCCCACAACAATGACGTGAGGGAGCTCTACTGACGTGACTGGAGGTTGTCAAAGTCGTCCTCGTCGTCTCCGTGGTCCGGGGGCATCAGGACGCTCTCAGTGATGGCCGGAGGGTCGTCGAAGATACCGCCACCGTCCTCGTTACTCAGCAGTTTGTCCACTGGGGTAGTAAAAAAAATAAAATAATTAAAAAGCTTGTCAGAGCTGATTTCGTAAAGATGCCTTTTAAATACTAGAAGATCTCGATGTGGAAGTATTGGACATTTTCCCTCTTTAATTCAGTACCCTGTGCAAACCCAAAGCCCAATCCTTTTTTATTTAAAGGTTGCATTTGTGTTCTTTCAATTTATGTTGGGACAGCGCCACCATTACAGATTATTTGTGGGGAAACAGATCCGTTTTCAGAGAATTAAGTGGTTACTTACTTTCTATTCATGATGTGGTATAAAAATGTTATAATCTCTGCATACTCAACACAATGTTCGACTTGGCACGACAACACCAGTACCCTCACCCAACATGCCGCCGTCACTGTTGCCCATCGGGTTGTCACCAAAGTCGTCGTACTCCATGGGGTTCGACTTCTCGGGGAGGACGGCGGGACCGGGCTCCGAATCCAGGAGCAGGTTGGACTCTGTGGGGCCGTGCATGATGTCCTCCTCGAACGCACTGGCGTCGCGCATCATCTCGCGGTCGTCCATGCCAAAGTCCGCTGGAAATGGGTTAAGATAAGAAGGTGTGCGGAGAGACAAGTGATGCAGCAGCAAACTCAAAACATCAGAAAGCCTAAAGAAAATGGAAAGTCTGAGCAGTGTAATAACACATCCCATGCAACCATCTAGATATATTCTCTGGCTGGGCATTTTAGGTCCTATTCAGGTCTCATGTAGGTGGGGAACACATGTGGGTGTTTGCAGTGCTGTCCTGGTCTTACCAAAGTCATTGTCCTGCATTAGGCTGAGGTTGCCTACATCTTCCCTCATTGTAATCTCCTCAACTCTGCTCTGGTTCAGGGTAAACTGCTGGGCCACGTCGATGTCACTGGAACACAAGGGCATAGACATGTTCATATAGCATATGTACACTGCTGACAGGAATGACCACACTTGGTGCTGAAATTGGACACACACACACGATAAGCAGACTCACTCTAGGTCAGGCAGGGGTTGGTCGAAGTCATGGAACTCCTCGGGGAGGGTGATGGCGTTGTAGGCAGCCTCCCTGTTCTCCTCGGGCAGATCCACCACACCTGAAAGAACACAAGAACAAGAAGAACCCGTCAGCATACTGGGTGGGCTAGGCAAGGATTTTACTGCAGTTGACATGATGGATTTTATTCTTGTTAGACCAATTTACAATAGAAAAGCTTCTTATAATATAAACTATATCGTAAATATTGTTCAGTTAATGTATCATTATGGCTTGTTGTTGTCATGTTTTTGACCTGAAGTCAAAGTTGGAAATAATCCAATCCTCTTTGCTTTTTTGCACATCTAGACAATATACCGACTTCGGATATCGACTTCAGCCCATGCCTCACCTGGTCTGAAAGCCATTTTGATCTTGATGAAAGCCTCGTTACAGTCAGCCAGCAGGTACTTGGCCTTCCTGTGGTAGATCCTCACCACGCCCAGAAGAAGGTGACCCGATGTCCGCAGAGCCATCTTCACCTGCAAATAGGGGGGGGGATTTCTTTTGTTCGATGGTTCCTTCACAATAGAGATCCACTTTCAACCGAGTTTTAACGCCAACTGCCTCAACCACTCGTCGGCACAGAATAAACTAACTTCCAGCAAAACAACCAACAATGAGCAGCACTAACCGCAACCAAAAACCAAAACGCCTTCATTGATAGCAGTTGGAGGCACAGATTTATATTTGGTAGGACAAGCAATAACATCAAGAAAAGAAAATGGCAAGGAAAATAAGCATAAATAGTTCATAAAGAAGCAAAATTGAATTGAATAAGGCAATATAAACATCATAATAACAGTAGCATCACAAACCACTTGTTTTTCTTTCCAAACCATGATGAGTCTATTCAACAACCCTATTGATGAGTTGGAATGATTAAGAGCTATTGCCATTATGTTTGTGAGTCGTGCAGCACCGGCAGGCGAGTGTTTACCTTGGGACAGATGATGCTCTCCACGCTACTCTCCAGGTTACATTCAAACACGTGGGCCTTGGTCAGCTTCTTGTCCCAGTGGGCCGCCAGCCAGATCTTGGCTAGCGGCCCACGTTTACTCAGGACAAAGTGGGCGTAGAACATTGCCCCGGTTCCTGTCTCACACGCTCACTCGCACTGGGGGAGGTCTGTAAGGGGTGGAACAGACGCAACAATGTGGAAATCAGTCTATGGTTGTGGAACTGGCAATCATAACATCAACAACACAATACACCAAATCAATCCTGAGTAAGATCCATGATGTCTTCCTCCAAATTACTTTGAGCTACAATTTTGCAGAGGCTTTCCCTTTCGTTTGGTTTGGTGAATGATCATCATAGCATTTAATGTGATAATACATTATTGAATTGAAGTACTGTACTACTGATGTGGTAGTTGTAATGACCATGTGTGGGAGTAGTTTTTCAAACTCAAAGCACTTTGTACAGACAAACAAATACATGTTTATAGGAAAATTAATTCAAAACCGATGGTATGATGATTACAGATGAAAGTAGATTCAAAGAGCGATGAAGACTAGTCAACAAGTTGGAGGGTGATGGTTTTGATCATAATAACTGATCGACTGTGGTCAGTGCCCCATGCACGTCATTCAATTTGATACCACATCAGCCGGCTACAGATAATAGTCAACAAACTAGTGTACAACTTGAAAAACACATGCAGGAAAACAAAAAGTGCTCCCCAAAAGATCATCTAAACACGGAAGGGGATGAGATTGTACAAAGTCTGTATAACGTTACAGTAGTTTTCATTGGAAGCCTTGATGAGTTGATACAAGCAACACAGAGACTACACTCAGATGGTCTGCAAACGTGGTCGCTTTGATTCAAACCGGCCATTAATATAGTTTCCCAGCACGTTCCAATAAGTAGTGAATCTACATCGTAACAAGTAACATTAGGGACACCCCGATGCTAAAGAAAACACAACTGCAACACAAGAGTTCCGCCTTTTCTACGCCACGAACAATAATAGATCAATAACAAAAGTCTCCGACCCGCCGCACACATTACTACATTATTATACGTTGGTAGTTTCGGTTGTTCGCGAGATCCTCACCGCCTCGGACGCGCGTGCTTATATTTAAGAGATACAAAAAAACGCGCCATTGAGTGAATCCCGACCTAGAAAATAGTCGGCGCCATGTACGTTCGAAACGATGGCCACAAGTGATTCATTGCGTCGCAAAAAACTGAAGAGTTTAGCTAGTTATCAACATCCCCGAGGTTTACCTGAGCGGGGGTAGTTTCTGAAACGCTAGAAATTACGACCACGGTTAGTATAACGCAAAACGAGCCCACATGAGCGGGGAACAAGGCGCGCTTCTGACTACTTTTTCCTCTAGCTGCGTTAGCTGTTGGCTAACGGCTTCAAGTAGCTGAAAGGCCGCGATGGACAAACCGACAGTGTGCATGCTCGTTCGCTTGTTTTGCTACATCGTTTCTAATAAGTACGTGTTTCCACGGTGAAAATTCTTACCTGTGCTACCCCCTTGACGGCGAAATAAAAAATATATTATGTAATTTCTCCCAGCGAATTCTCCCCTGTTGTACTCATTAAAAGAGCCAAGATGGCGCCAGTTGCCTTCCTCCCGCTCAGTGGCGTCCTTTTAAATCAGCAGGATGTTTACACTCAAACATGGCGGAGGAGGAGTCCCACATAAGCTCTACAACGCTGTGTAGTCTGCATAGGGGGCGATAGAGCACACTTTGGATGGTTAATAGGAACCACCAATTCGGGGGGGAAATTTTGGGGAACATTATGTACATGTGTTATGATTTGATGAAGAATAAAGGATTACACACTCGTTGCTTTTATGATTGACGTTACGGTGTTTGCAGACGCGTGGCCAACACATATGAAGAGTAAGAAAAATAGAAATATAGTATATGCGAGTTTTTATCATAAAAAACTTACCAATGGAAATATGGGCTCCTTAATTAAAAGGCTTCCTGCATGTAAACCATCCTGAAGCAGTTATTTTAAAACTGAAATGGAGAAAGCATGCTGATTGAATGGTCTCGAAACTAATTTTGACTGAATTTGCCTCGCATGTACAAGTAGTATAAAAGTAAAAGTAGTGACGCTACTAATAACCATCCCAAAAAGACACTGAACATCTCAATGCATGCCTCTATCCAAGTTCACTGCACAGACAGGGGTCTTGATTTCAGAGTAGTGTAGCCTATGAAATAGCCTAGGATAAATCATTAATGTTAAGAATGGGCATAGCTCTATATGTTCAATTCAGTTTCAAAACCATCATCGTCGTCGTCGTCGTCGCCCCCCCCCCCCAGTAATGTCTGTTATATGTGATGATCCAGATTGCAGTTCGCCGCATGATGCCATCATGGGTAGATATAGACAGCCGCAGAGAATCCTCCCAAACTAATTCATAACTGAGTGCTAAGAGCGCCTGCCATGGTTTCGCATGGGATTGGATATCTTGCCTTTGCCCAGCATCATAAGTTACAAATAATAACCATCTGGTCATACGCTATCCAAGAGCAACATTATATCCATATTTACAAACAGATGTGGAAAATTCAATTGCTGCACCCTGCAGCAGCTGTAGGCACATCCAGGCCTACACAATGACAATAAAGGTTTGTAGTTTCCGATTAATTGGATTCTTCTCATGCTACAAACATGTTTTTGGTTAAAAGTGCAATGAGTCAGGGAACTAAATGAGGTTTGGGAAAAACCCAGACCAACCTCGCCCTGCTGTAGGCGATTACAATCATGTGAATTTACATATTCAGCCAACTTGTGATACTTTGTCTTAAAAATATGATTTATTTATAGACACCAAGTACGCCTGATGCCTTTAGGACTACATCTATTCAGTGATTGATTCTTGATCTTCTTACCAGCGTTTCCAAGTCAGGGTCAGGGGTTTGGACATCAGTGTAGCTGCTGTAGGCGCGTAGACAGAGAGACGTCTAGAGATGCCATCGCCAGATAACCGACTCATTCCTTCAAGTTCACAGTGGTTGATAATTTAGGGTCAATAACAAGCCTTGCGTTTGGGAGGCGGGTGGAAACACGTGCAAAATAGAGACACGATTGCTGAATTAATTTCCATAATAAGAAGGTGGTTGAATATGTCAGTCTAAAAATGGCAAGCAGTTTAGAAGCAAAGGCTTCCTGAGAAAGGCATACAACACCGAAGAGATATAGTGTGAACAGGACTATCAAACATAAGACTAATTTGACTGAATTAAAATGTTCCCCTCTTGGCATTGTCATGTTGGCCATCCTAGCCAAGGATGGATATTACGACTGCAGTCACTTTGTTGGTCTTAGTTTCTCTAATAACGACTCCAACAGATTTATGTAAACAGTGATTAGTTGCTTATAAATGAATAT
Organism: Gadus macrocephalus; assembly: GCF_031168955.1. NCBI lineage: Eukaryota > Metazoa > Chordata > Actinopteri > Gadiformes > Gadidae > Gadus > Gadus macrocephalus. Next base: position 7,733,091 of record NC_082387.1, on the reverse strand, counting down.
CATTGAACATGTTAAAAATGTTGTTGGCTGACTATACGGTAAAAACAGAAAAAACAAAGACAGGTGGATTATTTCAAATGTTTTATTTCATCTGGTTTTTATTTATCAAAACCGTTTAAAAAAGTGATTTTTCCTCTATCTTTCCATCTATAAAATTAGGTCTGTAGTTAGAGTGAAGGAAGCAGGCAAAGTTAAAATCCCCATAAAATTATGTCTGATACAGCGTACAAGGGTGTAATGGTACCGTTCATATTACTATACTTGTGGAGACCAGAGGGGGCTTTTGAGCCTTACAATGCCTATAAAAGTTTCCTACAACAGAGAATGCAGGAATGTCAGTCCCATTTATGTGTGGTAAATGATAAAGCTTAATAGCATTCCAGTGTTACATGACTTCTAGGGGTGCAGTTATGTGTAACTGGACATCAACTCAAAGTGATACGAAAGAAAAAATAAAATGAAGAAAATAAAGAACAGACTTGTTCTTACACAAAGCCGAGAACTCAAAAGTGTCTTTCCTTTAAAGGCACATTGATAATACCAACCACTATCCTAAATGAGATAGAAATGATAGATAGGGTGGAGATCAAATTAAATTTGTATCCTTCTCATATTGCACCAGGATAACTTCTACAGAACAATTTGGTTTCACGTGACCATGAAGTTTTCTGGAATTTCACACACATCCATACAAACTCTCAATACACTCGACACACTTTCTTTCAATTAATAATTTCCTGTTCACTCACACAATATTTTTCGATTTCATAAATAACTCCCTAGAAATGATCAATTGGCACAAGTTAAGGGGTGGATGGTAGGTTATGTGGCCAGAAGAATAAAGTAAAAGACAAATTAGACGAACTGTGGTGATGTTTGGCCACAAATTCATTGGAGGCTTCCTACGAATATCCATTGGCAGTTCATTGAACAACAACCCCTTCGATAAAGAATAAAAGTTGGAAAGAAATAGAAGCACATTCCAGTTAAGTCAAAATAAAATACAAAAATAAACAACTTGATATGACATGTCAAGACCACAGGAGGAATAGACTTGAGCTACGTTGACTACACAAACAAACGAAAAATCCTTTACTCTGAGCTCAATCTAAGATTCTGCGTAAAATAAATTACCAGGCATACATTAATGATGCGATGCAGTCCATGATGATATTCAGATGTTATCAAGCCATTTGACATTCTTTGTGTCATATTAACAGTACCGGACATTATTGTACCCAAATAATTTATTGAATTTGCAGGATATATGTTACTTTGGTGAAATTGTTTGAACCAAACTCTTTCTGAGAGCAACAGTTTAGTATGTTAAAAAAAAATCAATAGTGAGTAAATTAACAAAACATTAAAATCAAATAAAATTGTAATTTGAAAGATAATTTATGATCAGACTAGGCCTTTTTGCATAATTAGGAAAACTTTTAGCATTGCATATTAACATTTCTGCTTGTTCAATCAGTTAGTTGAGAAGGTGTCACCGCTTGACTAACATCCATAAAGCCGGTGTGAGTCTTACCACTGTCTGAGAGTAGGAGAGTTTAGAAAACTGATTACTGGTTTGCTCCTCAACAACTCACATTCACTCAACAAGGCATTTTAAGCAATCCTCCGTTTATCTTCAGGTTAAAAACACATTCAAGTAACACTTCAGGCTGTTCATGAAGCCGTATAACATTAAACCTCAAAACTGCCATTTCTTTAAAAAAATAATGAAGAACTAAAACGATGAAAGACATGATGCAGTTTGGTTAAATTATTAAACATGGGTCTGTGTGAGAAGTAGGGCAATAACTGGCATCGTTCACAGATTTTCCACCAAATTCATAGCATGTTTCTGTGGAAACTCTCAAACGTCTTCACATAATCAAGTACTTACTTTGAGCTAATCAAAGAGATGAATATGATTGCTGCTTATTATGTACTAATTTAGTGTTTGTTTAAAAAGAGAATTCTGTTGAGAATGAATGACATTTTGATTAGAAAGCGGAAAAGTTAGTGTTATTTTGAGTTTGAACAATTTGATTAGAAAGCGGAAAAGTTAGTGTTATTTTGAGTTTGAACAATTTCCTCTTAGGGAAAGAAAAGTGGGCAAAAAACAATGGGGACAAAAGCAAAAAACAAGAACAAAAAAAGCATTGAAAAGCAGCAAGATCAAGGTGCTAATTTACACAAGTCCACTATTCAGGACTCCCAAATCCCAATGCAATTCGATTTATATTGAGGCACTGTGAAAATACTTTGTTAATCATGATTAATTTCTGTTGCTAAGGGAGTCAGGGGAGGGGTCTGTCCTTCGCCCGCCATGCTGGATTGGGTTTGAGAGAAAGTGAGAAAGATCAAGAGAGAGAATGAATAACACCGGCCGTTCTTTCACCATATTAAAAAAATAACTACACTCTTCCAAAATAAGCCTATCCTCTTCGTTGTGGTCGTTACTATGAATGATATCCTGCCTCCAAAAGTCTTTGCTTTGAGTCTGTGCATTTACTTAGCAGGTGTTGAGAACTTGTTCTTGAAGATCCATAAAATCCAACCATCAACCTTTCCTTGAAGACATTGTGACCTGGACTATCTGTAAAACGACCAACTGCCCATCGTCTCATAGTCTGTGACTATCAACATGTGGGCCTGGAGTGGCGTGCAGGGTTAGCTCAGATGCTCCTTCTGGACAACATCTTGGTCTGAACAAGCATCATCCCTGACCTCAAAGTGTTCACAATGCCAACTTACGCCCCTGCAGGACACGACAGGAGAGAGAGCAGGCGGGTCGCATTAACCAGATGGGGGGCCTCGACAGATTCCATCCAACCGTCCTCCGCACTCATTTCATCCAAAACACTGGATCTCCCTGCGTTTTCCCCCACGCCTCTACCCAGGGGTGGAGTGGGCTTGGGTGGGGTTATAGCCGCTCGATGTCCTTGTACTTCTTGCGCAGTATGGACACCTGGTCCTTGAAGAGGACTGGGTCCAGCCGCATCTGGGAGTGCACCAGGGGCATGCTGCCAAACCAGCTGGCAAACTTGTTCATGCAGGTCTGACGCTGGGCGAAGTGGTCCGGGTCGGCCCAGCGAGAGGCCCGCGACGTCTGAGTTGGCGGGAGGGACATAGAGAGAGAACAGAAAGAGGAACAGTGAGAGAATTGAAGAACGATAAAGCAAAAGGGAAGGGGAGAAAAAATGCATAGAGGAGATGAGGGAGACAGATGGGAGAGGAGAAGGGAAGAGAGTTGGCAAATGGAGGTGTGGAGGGGTGACCACAGGAGTCGGGAAGGAAATTGGTGTTGAAGTCAGAGAGAGAGATTGGATGGAGTATGGGAGAGGGAAGTAGAAAGGACGTGTGAAGAAGAATGGGACAAAGGAAATGAATAACGCATCGGTGGTTATTCTGACCTTTTAGAGTCCATTGTGATTATTCATGAGTTATTTATTAAGGCCCCAGCAGCAAGGAAGACATTTCCATTTTGTCGAACAAAACTGGTGTTTTCTATACTTTTCCGCTACCAAATGCTTTGGTGGGTGCATAATTTGTCTGAAAGACGTCAGGAGAAGGCATCAGTAGTCATGCAGATACTCTCTACGAATACGGCTGAAGTCTGTAATTACTATAACGGTGAAGTCATTTAGCAGACGCAATAATTAAAAGAGTGCTAAGGGAAGTCTGATAGGCTGTAGCAGACATTGGGGATCAAATTCAGTATTTTTCAACTGGGGAGTAACGTTTCACAAGAATGAAAAACAAATTGCGGCCTGCAACATCAACTTCGTCTCACAGATTTTGGACCATTGTCGAATTGGTTGAGGATAGGGATGGGCAAAATGATTATTTTCCGGGAACTAGTTCTTTCAGTTCAGTTCACTATAACGATTCGTTTGTTTGATTCGTTCGTTTTGATTCGTTCGTTACGTCAGATTACGTCATTTGACAGGGAATCTCACTGGTGTCTGCCCCCCCCCCCCCCCCCTGCGAGACGGCCCTAAGCATAATTTAAGCGATTTCTAGGCTCTACCCCCCGTGAAAATCGACAAGATGTACTAGATAGTATAACCAAACGTCCCACCAATATTTATACCACTTGCTTACTCTCTATATAATAATAATAATAATACATTTAATTTAGAGGCGCCTTTCAAGACACCCAAGGTCACCTAGGTATATGTCATTCATGGTTTTATATTTATAATTATATTTTTTAGATTTAATTCTTCATTATTCAGGCATTACAGAACTTTCATGGTCATAAATAAAAAATACGAACTGCAGTTTAATTTCTTTGTTTGTTCTTGAATTGAAGTAGAATGGAGCAAAGACTCCTGGGATTGGGAAATGCGTTTATCCAATAAACAGATGGAGGTCAAGTCTATTTTCGGAAATGTAGGGGGATATATGAGTGGCCCCACGTCGAATGCTATGACCCAAGATACGTCAGACAGAGAAAGCGTGCAAATTCGACGGTACCGCCTTGTCATTTGTTTACCCAGGTGCCATGGCAACACCATTGCTACCTCTCATTGGCTGAATCTTTGAGAACGTTGTAGACTCAATCAATATAAGTCGCGGGGAGACTAAGCTCTGTTCGTTTGTAGATTTTATTTGCGTGACCATATTTTTGTTTTATGTTAAAAAAAAAAGAATCAAAGAACCAGTTCTTCTTGTTTTGGGGAACCAGTTCTTGTCGTTCACGTTCGGGATTTGTTCGTCGTGAATGAATCGGTCGCGACCGACTCATCCCTAGTTGAGGATTATCGTTATCTATTGTACCGATTCGGAACAATTACGTCAATTAACGTTTCTGCTGAAACAGTTGATGTTCTAGGCCGCAAATTTGGTTGTTGCAGCAGAACGTGACGGTTTCCCGTCAAGGGTGTTTAGCACTTCTGCCTCACCTGTCCCATCATGGTCTCCTTGTACTGTTTCTTCTGGGTGACCTTGATGGGAGGCAGCTTGGTGACGGCCGACACCAGGAAGTTCATCAGGATGTCCTCACAGTTGGACATCTGATCCACCATGCTCTTGAGGCTGTCGGGAAGGTACGTCGTGTACAGGTAGTGGTAGTATCTGGAGCGCCGTGTCGGGGATAGGGAGAAAGTGGAGAACGTCAAGAATGTGTTAAGAGATCCACTGTACAAAACATGGCAACAAGCACAGAAGACACTTGTTGTTTGGAGGAATACAATTGGGCAGAATAATTAAGAAAAGTAGGAAAAATGTGCCAAAGAAATGAACACATTAAAAATCTAAGCAAAACACCCCAGGGCAGAAAGGCACCACATTTCACAATCAAAACAAATTGATTGGCTTGTGTGCAAGGATTGGGGCGGTACCTGTGGTAAATGGCGGCCCCAGTGAGCACCATGGAGTAGTCGTTGGTCCACTTGGACGTGTAGCCCCAGCGCTCTTTGTTGCCGTCCCAGAAGTGGCTGCGGGCCGGGTAGCCCACGAGTCGGTCGGGAAAGCTTTGCCACACGGTGAACGCAAAATCCACCTGGAAAGACCGAAAGGACAGGCGCATTGGGAATATAATAATGAGGCAATAATCTGATTCTGAATGGATTGCGATTAGAAAGGAATCGCCATGGCAAACGGCAGAAAGTGTGACTAAAACAGAAAAGCTGGTAATGATGTCAGACCAAGGGAACCGAGCAGAAAACTTTTAAAGAAAAACTTTTGGGATAATTGAGATGAATGGGGGTCGGGGTGGGGGTGGGGGTGGGGGGCGGTGGAACGGAGCACCAGCGTTTTCCTCCCATCCAATATAAAATGTGACTATGAATAAATACCCTCTCTTGAGTGCCATTTATCAGAGGCGTACCCCGTGATTTACAATGGGGATCAGGCGGCAGTGGGGGTGTGTGTGGTGACGAGTCGTCTCAACTAGCCTCACCTCGGTGGTGGAGAGCACCGTGTCTTCGTCCAAACTGAGGACTGCGTCGGTGGGTATGGTGTCATAGGGAAGGAACCTGCTGCTCATCACCTGTAACGTCAAGGCCGCGCACAGACACAGGTGCTCAACACGCCATCCATCGGAATATCATCACCCCCCCCCCCCCCCCCCCATGAGGTACAAAACACTGGCCTTGTGGGCCACTGGCACATGCCAACACTTGAGAGAAGCGACATGGTATCTATATTGTGGACTTCTTTCACCTTGTTCTCCCCCTCTATCACGAGGAGAGGGACAGCAGTGGTAGGCCAGCAGTGCTTTGCAGGAAGCGGCTTGTCGCAGTTCCAAAGAACTATCACCTGCGGAACAGAGCGGGCAATGACTAAGGAACCCTACGAAGGTGAAACACATTTCATCCAAAGCAAAATAGAAAAGCAGATATATTAGGCTTGATGGCCTCCCTCCATATACATGTTTCCCCTGATAAGAAGCCAAACTTTTGACTGGTTAAATGGTTCCAAGTATAGCGCACGTTGCCGAGAGTTGGGAGATCTAAAATCGATGATAAAACGATCCAAACCTCCCTCTCCTGTGAAGGGGATGCAAACAGCATGCTCCTGTGACAGCAGCAGGTCTATTTTCAAACCTGACTCACAATCCAGAGATAAACGACAGCTAGACGCAGCGGGGACAGCAATAGGCAGGGCTGTGGGGTGGGTGTGTAACTGTGAGTATGTATGCGAGTGTGTGTGTGTGTGTGTGTGCGTATGTGTATGTGTGTGTGTCTGACAGCGACAATGTATCATGAAAGTCCTGAATCGAGGAGATCTCAATTTAGATTCCTCATGCAGTTTCCCCAAACTTCTCAAACGGCTGTGTGCGAAAGTGTCTCGGCACAAAAAGAAACTCGACAACAGAGAGATCACAGTCAGAGAATAAGCCTTCAACCAGCACGTATCACTTCCCCTTGGATATTAAAAAAGACACACACACCCTCCTTCTACCGGAGTGCTATGGGATTACCTGTGCACAGTACTGGGATTTGGCCACCGCCACAAGGAGCTTGATGATTGGCTGGGACTGGGAGACGAGTGGCGTCACGGCATGGATAATGGCTGTGAACTTGGGGTACGGTTTGATACCTACAAACACACACACACAGGGAAGGAATTGCCTCAGTAAAAAACATTTATAATAATGAGGATTGACTCCATTTCACTTTGATGATTGCTTCTTTTAATAAATTATTGAAGGGAAAAAGTAACAGGCAAATAACCAATTTTTCAGCAAGCCAGCAACAAGACTAAATAGATAGGACTGTTATCGTCCCATGTTTGTGAGGTTACATCACCACAGTTTTATCTACAAACGTTGATGATCTTTTTGTAAGACCCCGTGATGAACACACAAGGCGTGTCAGCTTATTTGGGGATTCAGTTCAAGCCATTAAGCGATGCGGAGGATCGGTTCAAACACATCATACCTTAACCCTAGCAACCTGTATGGTTGTTGACACAAACTGCTTGCGTGCATCGAGTACATCTGTTGGCGTATTAATGAGGCTACAGCGGTGTTTGTCAACAGCCCTGATGTCAACAACATGCAAGGTATCCCAATTAACCCGAGCGCACTAATTTGTACAAAAACACGCTCCGATTTTCTGTGCGGCTCTCTGTGACAAGATATTCCTAGTTATTGAAGACTTTATGCAAATGTTACAGGATACACAAATTATCTCCTTCACAAGGCAGCGTCAGGGAATTTGCTGCCGTCACTGGTTTCACAAAAAGATTGGAATACATACCCCTTCTAATCATGTTTAGCTGTGTGCCTGTGTGTGTCACTGTCTGTGTGTTTACATGTGCGTGTGTGTGTCTGTAGAGCACTGACCGAGCTTGGCGTAGTAGAAAGGGAAGTCCCCCAGGTAGGTGGAGTACTGAGGCAGGGCGAAGAGACCCCCAGGAAGGCTGTTCCACATGAGGTTACTCCTGGAGCTCTGCCGCGTCACCCGGTCCTGGATGATCTGGGAGAAGGGCAGGAGGAGGAGAGAGGCATTCAGGCGCTCCTCAGAGTCATCCGAATAACAGAAGAACGTTTGGTATGGCTCGGTTGGTCCCAATACCTCCGGTTCCAATGTTGAAGGACACCATAATAACCGTCTCTCCTGTCTGCACTAAATCAAGCATATGATTTAGTCCAAATCCTTTCTGCCAAAGAGATTTTTCATTAACCCGCCTGTCACGATCGGAAACAATACAACAAACTTTTTTGTGTTCTGGAAATCAGTCCCTTGATTACAATTTGTGGCAGGAGCAATTCACGCTAAATACACTACGGCGGCAGAATCTCCATTTGGACACATCGTATCGGTAATGGTTGTTGCAGTAGCGAGGATAGACAATTATGGTGGTTGGATCTGTATTTGTCTTTAACTTTTGCAAATAGGGTCGTTGGGAATGAGGCACAAGCGGTGAGCATGCCGTTGCACTTTTTGCTAAAGCTTCATTGTTAAGAAGCCACAGAGAGAAAACGAACACCCAGAACACCCCTGATAGTACATACAGCGCCTCCAGCATTTTCTAGCTGCAGTTTAACGTGGATGTACAAATTAAGGGACAACAGCATTTCTGCTGACCGAGGCAACGGGACATGATCCGCGACTTCTTCATATGTGCTACTGGACGACAATGGAAGCAACTGAAGAAGGTAAAGACCCCATTTGCAGATGATACGGCGGACAACAATTTTGTGAGGACAAAGAATTAATTTGAAGGTTTCCTTTGGGATGTCGACAATGACAAACGAGTCGATTTGTGCCTGTTCTCATCCTTCAAATGTACAGCACCAATTGAAAAGCTAAAAATATTAATATGCATAAGGGAGTTTTTGTATGCACCAGTAGATCTGGCACCAAATCAAAGCGACAAAATGCATGTCTGATGTATGGCAAATTTTTGTTCCAATCACTGGCACACAAATACAATAAAAACGTTGTTTCCTGCTACTGCAAAAGACCCCTGTCAGGCCTATTTCTACGTCATCCAGGTCAAGAAGTACATAAAACTAGAATAACACACACACCCTATTGCACTAACCCCTCCCTCCAAAGTAGTTTATCCGTGCACTTTTCTCAGACCAGAGGCACACTGGCCGTATACAGGTAACGACACCATGGTAACGAGCTCTGACACTATGCACCATTCATTAATTTTCAAGGAACCTGTATCGCCACGTTTGTCGGCTGTATTTATGTATAATGTAGTGTAAGAAAAACACGGTACAAAATTGCAGCCCATACAAACTGGGACTAAAAATAAAGCACAAAAACGATCCCTTAAAAACAGAAAGATTGCTCCTCAACAAAATGACCAACACACATTTCTGCATTAGTGTAACGGACAATGAAAGCCTTGATGAAGCATATGTTGAAACTAATCCTGATAAGATTGAAGGTTTACAACCGCCACAGCCACTAGCCCACTGGGCTAGCCACTAGCCAGCATAGTCCCAGACCTGCTCAACAATCAATAGCATACATAGAGGGAGGGGGACACTGTATATAACACCTCTATTCCTCTGGACATCTTAAAAGGAAATCTCAAATATGGAGCATGCTCACAGGGGCCAACTAGTTATGAGGAGGGGATAAGCTTCCATTGTAATGCAAGCCCTGAGCACTGATTCCGGGGATAATGAGGGGACGTAATCCGACCCGCGCGAGCCTTGAGGTGTTGCTTTACTTGGAAGACTGAAAAATTGCACACACACACACACACACACACACACACACACACACACACACAGAGAGACAGAGACAGAGAGAGACAGAGAGAGAGACAGAGACAGACAGACAGAGACAGACAAACAGAGAGAGAGAGACAGAAACAGAGAGAGAGAGACAGAGACAAGAGACAGAGAGACAGAGAGAGAGACAGAGACAAGAGACAGAGAGACAAGAGACAGAGAGAGAGACAAGAGACAGAGAGAGAGACAGAGACAAGAGACAGAGAGAGACAGACAAGAGAGACAGAGAGAGACAGAGAGAGACAGACAAGAGAGACAGAGAGACAGAGAGAGAGAGAGAGAGAGAGAGAGAGAGAGAGAGAGAGAGAGAGAGAGAGAGACAGAGACAGAGACAGAGACAGAGACAGAGAGAGAGAGAGAGAGAGAGAGAGAGAGAGAGAGAGAGAGAGAGAGAGAGAGAGAGAGCCCTGCTAAATGGGGCAAAAATTTGAACAGGGATAACACTGCCATCGCTACTCTGGCTCCCTCTCCTATCTCATGGTACAAGGTCACAAATACTGATAGAGTAAACAGATCGAAGAGCAGCTCCTCGGGTAAAACGTTCCCTCCTCCTCCCCTTATGCTCAGACAGCCTCTATGGCATCCTGCTGCCCTGACTTCTCTGCAGGGAGAATAGGCTTCGGAAAGCTCTCCAGGAATAGTGACCTCTGAGTAAACCTCTGCTCGCCCGTAATAAATGTGTCAAGAAAGAAAGGTATGAAAAACCAGGGTGTGAATTCGGTTGCGGCTGTTAATTAAGATACTCTGCCATCACTGCGAATCCAGTATCAATCCACCTTTGGTATCAACAGCTCTTTGGTGACCCTGCTGTGTGCAAGTGGAACTTAATTGACGTTCAAACATTGCCACGTGGATGTATACACGCAGTCACCAGTAAAGTGCTGCTTTCTGTTTCGTAATGTCAACACACTTAAAAAAAGAACTTTACCAGGCAGTGAAGCAGCCCATAGTAAAGCGCGCCCCCTAAAAATTAAGTCATCCCATTCTCCGATGCAACATTGAACATTTTATGAACCTATATAAAGTGGAAATTCATGGTCAGAAACGTCAACCGTTCCCATCTTCCAAACCCAGTCGCCCCCCTCCACTCCCCTTCCTGTGGAACTCTAACCCAGAGCGCAAATCACTGCGTCGAACACACAGGAAAAATAGAGTGTGACAGCAACAAACTGCCGGCGGGATTGATAGCCTAACCACAGTCGGAGAAAGAAGAATACAAATATGACAGGCTGGAAGCTATTACAGTAGAGTACACCACTTAACACCCTCCTTCTCAGCTTTCACCCGGCGCGGTGGCGACCTCTTGGCGGTTAGAGGAACAGCGCCACGTACACGAGCCGCCCTTGTAGCGCACGTTCATTGACAAGCAGCTAATAATGGTGATCCAAGACACATAAAGGGGCTTTGGTACTAAAGCCAGGATGGATTCTATACGTGTGCGCACATCATACCGTCCTCGTCTTCGCTTCATGCATCCGAGTACTTTGTACGAGGTTGATGCATGCGTCCGTGCTTACTTGCGTGTGTGCGCGCCTGCCCATGTGTGTGTATGTGTCTGCGCATGCGTGTTTGTGCGTGAGTGTCTGCACACTGTGTGTGTGTGTGTTTGTGCGTGTCTGCACGAGTGTGTGCGTATGTGTCCTGCACGCGTGTGTGTGTGTGTCTGCGTGTGCGTGAGCATGCGTGCACCCGTCTGTGTGTGTGTGTGTGTGCGTGTGCGTGTCTGCGTCGTGTGCATACCTCCAGCGTGGTGAGCACTATCCTCTCAACGGAGTTGAAGTAGGCATCCCAGAAGAGCTGCGTCTGCTGCCTGAGCGAGAGGATCTTATCCTGGTGGATGGAGCGCACAGTGGACGGGATCTGGGGGGGGGGATCATCGGTTAGTAGGACCCAGGAGGAATAGAAGGGAGAAAAACACATTGGGAAGAGCACGCAACGAGACATGACCCATGGCAGTCTGCCTGGACCCTTTCCAACATTCCAGCAGGGCCGTGTGTGTTCAGACCTGGTGCGCTCACGCACTCGCCATAGGATGCGTTTACGTTGAAGGCTTTCTCCGATATATCAATGTCATGGTAAACTTGGCAGACAAACGGGGGTGGGAACAGAGAGCAGTGTGTATTTAATCCTTCAGGATTAACGTGTGATATGGAGAATACTTAAGGAGGTCAGACTTGGGAGTTACGAGTCTTGAGCATGAAAAAAAGGTTTATGAATATGGTCGACCAATGTTTATTTGTCTGTCATGTATGGATTGTGATTGTTCTGCTTTCATGACTCTCTTTGCCCAAACCATCGAGAGATACATCTCACTATCTAGCCATCTATAAATATGTGAGTGAGAGTGAGATAACATGCTGGGAAACTAGCACAATTCACTTTTTCAAAAATACTAAAACTATATCTATAGTATGAAATACAATTTCATATAATAATGACATCATTCCAATAACACAGGCAATGGGGCGTCATCAGGCGTCTTCCTCCGTGTACCTGCAGCAGCAGCCTCTCGTCTCCGATCACGGCCGCCGTATTCCAGTCGATGATCTCTGAGAAAGGCAGCTCCCAGCCGTTACTCAGCATCACAGGGACGCACGCCGCCTGCACGGGGAGAGGGAGAGCGCGCACACACGCACACACACACACACACACACACACACACACACACACATTAGCTGGGAGCCGCGCTGAGCGAGAAGGCGTTGCGTCGCCCTGCCTCACGTTTTCTGGTGGAGCACATGGGAGATGATGAATAGAGAACTTTGAGTGCATCGCACTCAAAGTGGAGTGTGGATACAGTACATGTGTAGTAATTTAACAGCCAGTGTTTCCTTTGGCCCACTTCCAAGAGAACTCCCCTGAAGCTTCGATGACAGAACCAATCATCCTCCAAATGTTGTCTTTTTAATTGTCCTTGTATAAACATAGTGTTTACCGACTACAACTACTCATCTACACTTGATTCAATTTATTGCCTCACAAACGAATGTACTTTTTGGAGTGCATGGGTCTATTTGCAGTGTAGCAGCGCTCATTGACCAGAATGGGAGCGTATCCTTACGGCTCGACGCAAATCCGCCGACAAGTTTGTGCTCGCCCGGCCTAACAGCGGGGGTTATCAAGCAATAAAGTGCGAAATCATCAATAACATCCCATAATGTGCCGTTCCAGGACACCTGCAGCCGGTGATACGACCACGGAGCCGTGCCGCCGTTTAATGAGGACGCCATCTGTTCCCATTGTAAACACCAACTCCTGCATTTTATTGTGAAGGAGTGACCGTCACACTTCCTGGAGGTCTCTCTCTCCCCCTCCCCCCCCTCTCTCTCTCTCTCTCTCTCTCTCTCTCTCTCTCTCTATCTATCCCTCTCTCTCTATCTATCCCTCTCTCTCTATCTATCCCTCTCTCTCTCTCTATCCCTCTCTCTCTCTCTCTATCCCTCTCTATCCCTCTCTCTCTCTATCCCTCTCTCTCTATCCCTCTCTCTCTCTATCCCTCTCTCTCTCTCTATCCCTCTCTATCACTCTCTCTCTATCCTTCTCTGTCGCCCTCAATAATGCAGTAAATACAAGCAGCATTGCCGGAAGGTATGAAAGGCCATTTCCCATCGGAAGACCCCAACAACAGGTTCAGATCTTTTTAATGCGTTTCCATCCACTGCCACAGCCGCCTCCAAAGCACCATGTTGGTTGATCAGCCGTCACAATGACTCTGCCCGGTCAAAAAGGATTCATAAAAGTCTGAGTAACAGCCAGGCGAAATGAGTTTCGGAACTCATTAGGCCATAGTAAACCGAACCAGAGCGTGATCCCTCCTCCAGCGAAAACACGTCAGGTGTTTGGGCGCGGTTGTGCGTGTGCACGAGCGTGTGTAACAATGTGGTGGCTGCATGCATGCAAGTATTCAGTTCCCATGTCGCAGTTTCCCCCCATTCAGCAAGTCCAGTGTAATCTGTTAAGCCGGGTACCATTAACTGATTGGCCTGGGCCCGCCCACCCAAACACAGTCCCCATGGTGGTTCTGTCATGGTCTAATCCACTCCGTATCGCTAGCTAAGGCACATTCTGCTCATAGCCTGATCCCTCGTGCCATTGACGCCGGCTCCCAGACAGCAATCATTTCTATACCCGGCCCATGTTCTCAAACGCACACAAAGGAGAGGAGACACGAAATGTTCTTATTGTTGAGCAGGAGACTGTGTATGTCAGGGTACCAGCCGGTATGTAGTCTCCCAAGTCAGGCCGACGGCAGACGAGCTTAAATCAGGATGAACGAGGCCTCGTTTTATTTTGCTTCAAATTGATGAAGCATCTTCATGCGTCTGGAAACAACTTGACCAGCGGAAACCAGCAAACGTACTGCTGACTGCTGACGATAAACTGAAATAACGACGTCATCTTCCCACTTTCGCTCACCCTCTCTGCCCAACGGCGAAAGCAAACACGTCCAGCACTGGTAAACTCAACTTTCCCAGTTTTTCCCTTTTCTGGATCGGAGTTTAGCTGACGCACTTCGCTGCAGTTAGATTGAGTCACGCGCTCTGGATTAATGCAGTGCAGCACACAAATTGCAACACAACACAATAACCAAATTTGGCACGAATGCAAAACGCTAATAAGCTCCAGGCCTTATCACACTGATCCACGCAGGTAGTGCGACCTTATCCCATCACACAGCCAGAGATTCCGATCGTTTTTATGGAGCTTTCGGGAAAAACGAATTGCACCCGTTACTCAGTAGGTGTAATTCCGGGTTTTATAGGCCTGTTAATGGCCAACAGTATTGGAATGGAAATTACACCAATATGGGCTTAAGATATTGGCTTGATAAAGGCTACCTAATACGTTAACCATGTGGTACTTGACACACATAGCATGCCGGTGAACCCCAACGGTTTTCGCTGGAATTTGAACACTGAGATTAAAAGAAAGGCCGTGTTTGGGTCGGATAGTTCTAGGAAGGAGGGGGGTCACGTTACGAGCCTACGGCGACTTTGTGATTTTTCTTTGGTACCGTCGTTCTGAATGAGCGACATGTCATATATGAAATGCCCCACAGACCATGGCGTTGTACTGCGAAGCCAACCCTCACTCAGCCGATCAAACTAAGCTGGTGCTCAGACGGAGCTCCATGCATCCACGCACACCGTCGTGACAAGCGTTTTACGATGTTTGTCCGGTAGGCCAAATCCTATCTCGGATGTGTTCATAAAAATCAACGGCAGAAGGAGTAGTACAAACTACAACTACAAACACCCTCGTCCCTTCATCACGACGCCGATGACCACAGCGTCACAAAAAGGCCGTTACCTACATTTGATTTTAAGAGGAAAATTAACGTAGTGGTTTGGAAACACAAAAACAAAGGACTTTAATGCAGTTTTATTTAAAACATGGACCTATTTCAGTGACAGTGACATAATGGCATAGATTACCATGTTCACGGTTATTCAAAAAATATGCATACACAATTATTATGTTATATTAAAGAAACCAAAAATCAACGTTTTGGTTCACTGGCTCTTTAACAGAACCCCAACCCATTGAAAGGATACAGTAAATGTGAACTGAAAGCGATACAAGTGGCTTGCACAACAGCACAGAGCCCTGTTGTACGCTGCAGTCACCTGTCACCTACTCAGGCCGGGGGCAGGAATTCAAACAAGTATTTAAAGACGCCGTTTCCAGTTTCCAGTGAACAAAATACTTACAGCCCACGCATTGTATGTGTGTGTGTGTGTGTGTGTGTGTAAGTGTAAGTGTACGTGTGTGATTTTGCACCATGTCACTTTGCAAACGTGCACCCTGTGGCAATGGGTGCTACTAAATGTTAATTGCTCTTTAAAAAGGTGACACAATCTGCAGATTTCCTAAATGGCAAACAAGTTGCCCTGGTCATGAACCCTCTATCATCCATCGACCAAACATATATTGGTGAATCAGGTAGAACAACAACTACAATACGCGCCACACACACACACACACACACACACACACACACACACACACACACACACACACACACACACACACACACACACACACACACACACACACACACACACACACACACACACACACACACACACACACACACACACCTGCAGCCCAACTTCCAAACGCTGTGAAACTATTCCCTCTAAAACGGGACATTGTTGGATCTGAGGCTGTCTGAGCGATTCCTATTCTTCTCCGTTGAAGTGTGGGGAAAAACTGGGAGACGCAGAGTGGAGCAGAGAATGAAAGCGGGGGTGTGGAGGGGCCAACAGCTGATGGACAGGGGAGAAAATCAGGACGGCAGATACAGAGCAGGAGTCGGGATTTGTACTCATTTGAGGGAGGGAGGGGGGAAGGGAGGGAGGGAAGGAGAGAGATGAGGAGCAGGGACGAAAGGACGAAGATGAGACTGGGAGAAAACGGAGCCATGAGCAAACCGAGGGATGAGGAGGTGTGTCTGTCTGTCTGTCTGTCTGCCTGTCTGTGCGTGCCTGAATGTGTGTGTTTGCGCGTGTCTGACTGGGTGTGTATGTGACTGTGTGTGTGCATGTGTGTGTATGTGACTGTCTGTCTTTATGCTTGTGACTGTGTGTGTGTGCGTGCCGTGGATGTATGTGACTATCACTCTGTCCCTGGGCATCTGTCTGTTTGACTGTGTGCGTGCGCGTATGTGTGAGTCAGAAGAAGCCAGCTGGGGTAAGACCCTGAGTCAGCAGCAGCTGTATTACGATGGAAGAAGTGATATTACGGAATCACTTCTTCCATCATACAAAACAGATTAATGGTCTTATTGTCCGGTCATCGCAGCCCACTGTCAATTGATTTTCCCATGTATACATTCTTTATTGAACTCCTTCTCCGCTCTGAGCTATAGGAGAACCCTGTGCCAGCCAAAACCCTATTAAGGGCCTGTGTCCACCAAAAGCGTTTTTAAAAGACGGAGCGTCGGTCTGCAATGCATTCTCTATGGCAGGACGCGCAAGCAGCGCGCCTTTTAAAAAGCCGCCCGGAGCGTTTAAACGCTCCGGGCGCCTCGCGCTTTTAGACGCGCGCCCCCGTTGAAAAAAGTTGAACTTTTGAAGAAAAGCGCTTCACGTCATCGGCGCTTTTTTTGAACGACCAATCAAAATCGAGGATGAGGCAAGGCTAAAAGTATAAACGGAACTCAAACTGAAACAAACTGAAACATGTCGGACGAAAGCTTGATAACAGCTGTGAGCGAGTGTCCGGTCCTGTACGACCTCACGTTGAAGGCCTACCACGACCTAACAAAACGCAACCAGGCCTGGCGAGACATTTCAGCTATGCTGGGCGTTACAGGTGAGAATTATTAATTAATTATTTATATTATTATCATGTTTATTAATGATATTATCGCATTTAACGATTAGCCGTTAGGTACAAACTGCCATCCGTACTTGGCAGTTAGTATTAACGTTTACATGGCAGTTAGTATTAACGTTAACTTGGCAGTTAGTATTAACGTTACTGATAGGTAGGCTTGATATTAACCTTGTAGGTTGTGTGAATTGCTAATTGTAGAGACATAATCTTGTATCAACAGCTGAAGTGTCCCGGAAGAAATGGAAGTACTTGCGGGATAAATATTTGAGGGAGAGGAAGGCAGAGAGGGACAGGAAGAAAAGTGGGGCCGGTGCCACCTCTTTCAAGAGGTGGAAGTACATGGCGATCATGGGCTTTCTGGAGCGCCATGTGAAGGAGAGGGTATCGTCAAGCAATATGGAGCAGGGAGATTATAGCCAGGAAATAGCACCGGAGATCTTGGCCCTGCTAGCGCCCAGTATGTCTCCCCAACGAGAGGTAGGCCTATAACAAAAGCTAGTAGCCTAAAACATATGCTAAAAACATACCCCAACATACTAGTGTTCTTAAGGTTTTTGTTGGGTGAAGCCAGATGCAGAGATATTTATAAGAATTCACCATTTTAATTTGCACATTTTAAACAAACAAATGTATGCTTTCTTTCACAGGTGGTGGCTCAAAGTGAAGAGGAGATATCTCCTCCCTCTCCCAGCCTATCAGAGTCCGCTGTGGACACCTCTCCTCCATCTCCTCCCACTACCTCGCGTCCTGTACCTCCACCACCACGCAGGAGACAGCTGGAGCAGCCGCTGTCTGTGTTCCAGCAATCTAACATTTGTAATCAGTTTCTATTTAGATTTAGTACAAGCTATAAGAAATGTTTCAAATGTGTACATAATATCTTGGAATCATTTTCTATTTAGATTTAGTACAAGCTATAAGAAATGTTTCAAATGTGTACATAATATCTTGGAATCATTTTCTATTTAGATTTAGTACAAGCTATAAGAAATGTTTCAAATGTGTACATAATATCTTGGAATCATTTTCTATTTAGATTTAGTACAAGCTATAAGAAATGTTTCAAATGTGTACATAATATCTTGGAATCATTTTCTAATGAATCAGTTAATTAAACATTTTAATGCTAAGACAATGTTGTTTTGTTTTCATTACATTAAGTAGTAGATACATAATGAATGCTCTGATGATGATGAAGGTGTTAAAGGTGTGTTTTTGTCTTCAGAAGTAATCCAGCATACAACATGAATGTTGGATTGATTTAAGAAATTGTATTAATAGTTTTGGTTTTTCGCCTTTTTTGATTTAAATACATACAAAAATTATAAACTAAATTCCATCCTGCCAAGTCACTCGACCAGGCAGAGATGAAAAATAGCAAATGCAAAGCCGTTGGGCGGGACTGATGCTCTCCCTATAATTGGTGTTCATCTTGGCGATGGTCGGCCCAATAAATGTTAACTCCTTCAAACTGCTGCCGGTTGAGTCTGAAATAGACCTTGAAGCGATCCTCGTCCAGGCGGAGCTCTTGGCACAGCCGGTGGTATTCCCCGTACTGCCCCCTGCCACGATTAATACTGTGGACCCACACTCCTCCGGGCAACCACGACAGGCGC
The DNA here is from genome assembly GCF_031168955.1 of Gadus macrocephalus. Taxonomy (NCBI): domain Eukaryota; kingdom Metazoa; phylum Chordata; class Actinopteri; order Gadiformes; family Gadidae; genus Gadus; species Gadus macrocephalus. Next base: position 7,714,431 of record NC_082387.1, on the reverse strand, counting down.
AGGGGGATCGTCCGCAACCTCTGCTGCCACGGCAAGAAGCGCTATTAATCTTGGATTCATTTCGCAAATTGTAGGAGTAACCAGGACGTTCAGGTGTCAGATGCAATATGATGGAGCCAACAGATAGAAGCTGTGTATCTATGGATACAAGCGATGACGCGTATTTAATGACGTAAACGAAAAACGCTTCGTGCGTCTTTGAGCGGCGCGCACAAACGCGTTGAAAGCAGTTCACGGAGCGCTCCGTCTTTTAAAAACGCTTTTGGTGGACACAGGCCCTAAGTCGTTAACATGGAGGGAGAGGAAGATCTGGGAAGCATGTTTGAAAGCTTTGGGCCTTTAGTAACACGGTTAGAGATGGATGTCCAGCTAGGAGGTCCTTCGTCTCTTGGAGCATTGGGATTGGGTCTTGGATTAATTACCAAAAATATGAAAATATATTTATGCATAACATTAGCATTATTAATAGAAGACAGAGTCAAACCATTGAGTCTTGCATACCAAAAACGACAGTTCAATTATGAAGTTAACGTCTACCACTGGTAAAAGGGGCTCTTCAGAGACATGAAGTGACACCTGAGCAGGGGCTCAGATGACAGGGCAGGGAAGCCTCGTTCCAGGGCTAGGGCAAGACATACGAAAGAACTACAAAGTCCCCCCAAAAAAAACTACAATTCCCACCTGCAGTGCCTCCAGGAAGCGGAAGGAGCCCAGCCGTCGCCCCCGTGGCACCAGGCAGAAGGTGGAGTTGTACAGCATCTCTCGGTAGTCATATCTACAGGGGGGAGGAGGAGACAAGCGCTGGTTAGGAGCCAACCACATGAGTTCATCGATGGCACGAATTAACATGCACAGTAAATGGTCAATAGTAAATGGACTGCATTTATATGGCGCTTTTCTAACCAGTGGCTACTCAAAGCGCTGTACAATAAATTGAAATAAAGTTTTTAATAAATCCTATGGGGGCTTTTGCATCCTGGAACATGAAAGAGGAAGCAGAGATAAGCATTTGAGAAAACAGGCTGACCTAGTCACAAACGTGTGGTGTATGGTTTCTATTTGAAAGTATGGAAAGTCATTGGCGTGTGCGTCGCTTCCTTGATGTTGTTATTGCTGTTTATGAACTCTGCCCGTGTTGTCTTAGTCGATCATAAAGAGTCGAATATGCCTATAGACCGCAACATGGAAGTACATTACCCTGGTCAATAAAGAAGTCCAAACAGAAGCCACCGCCATGTTATAAAAACATGATATATACAGAGATAGAGCACAGGCTTATTGGAATGGTGAAATAGATGGCAGCTTTAAAATCTCCAAATGTACAGGGAGACAGAGGCAAATGTGCAGCAGAGACCAGATTTTGGGTTAAGATGCCATGTTTTTGGCAGCCAAAGGAGGAGGGATTTTACAATCAGAGCAAAACGGGTTCGGTAAGTGTTTGTGGCATCAGCTTTTATGTCGATTACCCGTTTTTCTTTTTTTTCAACCCTTGTCAGAGCAAAAAATCTTTCTTCTTTCAAGGAAAACCCAAAAGGACACGCATCCAATCTAAGAGACAGTATTGTTCTCACCGTCCATAGACGGCCCGACACGTTATGTCTGCAAAATAGCGTATCTAATTTGAATGGATGGGACACACACACACACACACACACACACACACACACACACACACACACACACACACACACACACACACACACACACACACACACACACACACACACACACACACACACACACACACACACACACACACACGTGACCTTCCCCAGACTTTTGTTTATTCAAGTCTGTTTTGTCAGGCACATAAATACATCAACATAACCGCCTACATTACAGAACCGCATTAAAATGTATCCATCCCTCAAACAATCCATTAGCAACGTACGCACACACAACAAAACAGTCAACCCATTGTGAAGACGCTGATTTGTTTTTCGTCCACCACAACCAACAGTCTCTGAAAGAAGAAATGGCTTCTCCTGAAAAAAGGGGTAACTACCAACAGACACTCCATAGGCTTAATTCACCACTATTTGCCGCCTCCTCCTCCTCAGCTGGCCAGCTTTAAACCCCTTGCACTCTCTAACCTGAGCATCTCCCCATCTCTCCTCGCCTCTCCGGCCTTCCAATCTAAGCCTCAGTCAGCACTCGGCGGGATTAAGGAGCTGCTTGGAATTCCTCCCGCGTTACCACTACAGTAGTCTGTGTATGCGTCTCCCCGTGTACGGAGCCCACAGTGAGGCATACCACCGGGGGAGGGGGGGGGGTGGGGGTGGGGTTGGGGGGGGGGGGGGGGGGGGGGGGGGGAGAGAGGGTGCGCGTTTGCGTTTGGGTGTGTGTGTACACGTGAATGTTTGCAAAAAAAAAGATTTGGTGGCTAGGAATGCGGCATGCGTGTATATTTTATGCATCAATGTTTGACTTAAAGCTGCAAAGTGCAAAGCATGCAGATACGGAGTTGTGGGCACGTCCAGATGATAGTCAAATTCTGATGTAAATGTGTGTGTGAGCGAGTAGCGAGTTCTGTGCTAGCAATCTGAAGGTCCCGAGGCATCTTGCTTGCTGCCTGCCGACATTGAGGAATTTGCTTGTGGATATATCACCCTCCATGCATATAGACTTGACTGAACAGGGCCAATATATTCATAGGCATTTATTTTTTATCATACTCAACATATTTCAATCATATTCTGCCAATTAATACATCGGCAGAATATGCATATAGTTGCGGCTAGGCAACCAAAGTAAACAAAGGAGTCATGCAATGATATAAGTACCTCACTGCCTCACCGCCTCTTGTTTTGACCAGAAGCGACACCGCAAGATTTCTACGAGCGACCCTGTGTGCGTGATGCAGACCTACAGCCGGCTGGAGTCTATTCATAACTCGGCGCTTCTCAAACCCAGTTCCCTTCCCCGCACCTCAGTTTACGATAACTCAATCACCGCGACCGGGGAGAAAGGGCCCTCCACCTCTCAAATACACAAAAATGCAGCGTATGTAATTACAAATGCATGCTGAGCGAGCACACACAAATACACGCTCACTATGATCAAACGCGCACACTGAGATGAACACACACACACACACACACACACACACACACACACACACACACACACACACACACACACACACACACACACACACACACACACACACACACACACACACACACACACACACACACACACACACACACACACAGCATAATTCTTCGCAGTTAAGTGACCGAGGTAATAACCTCATCTCTGGCCCCGAGAATCACCTGATGTGGTCCATACTAAGTGGCCATTAGTATCCCCAGCTCAGCCCACTTTGGTGGCTGAGAGGTAGCCTACCAATTGAGGCGCTGTGGGTAACATTGAGTTGTGGGGGTGGGGGGGGGGGGTCAGGTTAATACTGAGGAAGGCTGCTGTGGTCTCTTGAGGAGTGGAAGCACAGGTATAGAGGAAACAGGCTGGGTAGACTGGTTGAAACGCATCAGGGGACTTGTACAGGCTAGGGATCAATCCTTAGTGTATTTTTGTTTTGCTGTCTAGTATGCTTCGGAGAATCAGGAGATACATGTATGTTGGTTAATGTAACGCACACCAGAGATTTAACAAATGAAAGTTCAACACTCCTAGAAAACTAGACTAATTGGTTCTTTCTTAAACCGCCTTCCCTTCATCTACATATCTTGCTTTTTCCCCCAATATGGCTTAGCAGAAGAATTTTCAACATGAGTCTAATATACAACTTTCTACCTATGGTCAGTCATGATTGTACTAAACAAGTCACCATGTAATGACCTGCATCCTCCGAATCAAATCAGCATTGGAAAATCACAAGAACCCGCCCAGCAGACTGCAGACACTGAAGGGCCACTCTCAAGTCAGACTGAGGACAATCTCAAAGATCTCCTTGTTTAATCTCAGTGGAAACAATTAGAGGTCAGAAAACCCTGCCACCCTCACAAGTCTTTAGGACGGCCCTTCACACTGGGACAGTGAGAGGCAGGAGTCGTACCAACAATTCTTCCTCTGTTGAAAATACTGAAAGAAAAGTCTCTGTTAATCTTTATGTCACCAATCTTGTGGACTGAGCCCAAATTCGAAAATACCTTCAGAGAAACAATCAAATCATTTCACGTTGCTCTTGAAAGCCGTTTTGGATGTTTTCTAAAGCCCCATCTATGTGACAGGTATTTGCCGTATCTCCAGTTTGTTTTACTAGGGAGGAGTAAGGCGTCAATTCCGGTAAAATGTAAGAGGCGGCGTAGATCTGCTAGCTGCTGTTCAAACAAACAAAACTTGCATTTAGAGATCCCCAGACATTTGCTCGGTGGCTAGATCTCTGATTGTCTTGTTATCACTAGAATACTGAAAGGGTGGACAAAAACGTCTATTTCAAAACCTCCTCTGCTGTGATTCACCGTTGTCACTTCAATCCGCTGTCACTGCCTGACCCGTTCAAACGCGAGCCCGTCGTTTGGCGGGTGCCTTTATTATTTTACACAGAGTAAGTGCGACAAAAACAACACAAAATAAGGCTTCGCTGTGGACGGATATAATTTGCTCTTCTCTGAAACGAAAATAATGGCTGACACATTGCATGGAACGCACATAAAAAGCTAGAATGTTAAGCTTTGAAACCTTTGTTTATCTTAAGTGATTCCTGAAGAACAGCCAGAAACAAATAACAACCCCACTAACAACCCACCCATTCAGGGAACACAACCACTCAGGTAATGTCAGAGACGACTCAGGGCGACACATGGCCTCAAAGCTGTCGTGTAACGTTAAACAACCTCTTATAATAATCCCGGACACACATCTACACAAAAGGCCCACTCATCAAATGCTGTACAGAGGGGCGGGCTTAGGACGAGGTCGCCGTTATCACAGCGCTTTAAGCACACGCTCCCACTAAAAGGCCGTCTCCACAGCCATCAGCGGGTCCATTACATCATCGCCATCTGACTCAAGTGGCCGTGACAGCCTATTGTCATGCAGAACCGGGTGAATAATCCAGTGTGTCGTGTGTGTGTGTGTGTGTGTGTGTGTGGGTACGATCGTGTGTGTTCGTATTTGTGTGTACATGTTTGTGGGTACGTGTGTATTCATGTTCATGTGTATTCGTTTTTAGTGTATTTGTGTTTGTGTGAGCAGAGCACATTATACATTATAAAAGTGGCCTTTGTATCCGGGTGCCATTACGATGACAAAGTATAGGTGTGTGTGTGTGTGTCTGTGTGTGCGCGCGTTTGTTCATTTGATTTGTGTTAGTTTGTGTGTTTACGTGTTTGCTTGTTTGTGTGTATGTGTTTGTGTGTACGTGTGTATTCATGTTCATGTGAATTTGTGCATTCGTTTTTGTGTTTGTGTGAGCTGAGCACATTATAAAAGTGGCCGTTGTACCCGGGTGCCATTACGATCTCAAAGTATAGGTCCGTACGGGAGACAGTGGCCCTCCATCGCACGACAGAGCCCTGCCAGTGGGAGGCCGAGCGGACCAGATGTTCGCCTCCACACATACCTCAGCGCTGGGCCAGATGGCCGCCGTGGGAAGACTGCGGGCTGGCAGTTGGCTGCGGAGCACAAGCTCACGGCTAAGGAGGCGAATCCTCCCGAAAGCTTCGATGGCAAAAAAAAAAACCTACGTCTGGCCGCCATCGCTCACTTTTATGGGCGCACGCGGCCGCGAGGTCGCCCGGGCGAGTCATCGGGTGCCGACGCATTAGCCGACGAGCACTTAGTATACTCTGAGACAACCTTAAATGTTTAATGTGTCATACAAGTCTGCCCCCGTCTGAGGGAGGGGGAGAGAGACGGAGAGAGAGGAGAGACAGACGGTAGGAGATAGTAAGAGAGAGGGAGGGAGAGAGAGACAGAGCGAGGGAGAGACACAGCGAGGGAGAGAGAGACGGGGAGAGAGAGGGAGAGGGAGCAAAAAGCTAGTGGTCGGCGAGTCAATCAAACCACGGTGTGTTTTGAGTCTGGAAGAGGAAATGCTTTAACATGACAGTGAAAGGGCAGTGAGTCAACTGCTAGATAAGATTAGGAGGAGATTAGCTTTATGTCGTGTTCAACACTAGGCAGTGTGCTCTGGTGAAGTAGGAGGTTGAAGGAGAAGGCAAAGAGTACAATCAAGCTTGGACGTTTAGTAATAGCAGGACTAGGACTTTGGGCAGTAAAGTAATATTCAGAATACACAAGCACTTAAAATAAGCATCAACCATAGAAAGCGGTATAGCTTGTATACATAGCTTAAGCCTATATAGTGTTAAGTATTTTAGTACTAAGGTAGTAAAGGGGGCAAGTTCAAAGGAAGTTAGATCAAGGAGAGAAGTCTTGTTAAATTCAGCCAAAAAGTGTATTTCCCTGAACACAAATTGTGAAAAACAAGTGCAGGTCCAAGTGCTCCTTCCTGCTACTCTGAACGCCTGCGGTGAAAGCACAACCCATTCAATGGGGTTTAGACTGGGGCCAAGGCTTCAATCAGCAGGACCACAGTGTTGACACTTGCCCACCATACAGTCACTGTGGGTTAGGAGAAACCAGCGATCACGAGACTACTCGGCTTGTGTCCGATGGAAAAATAAATAATCAAGAAAATGTTTTATATCTACTGTTCTAAAGTTTTTCATTAGTACAAACCGAGTGATTTGCTCTTGATCCAAAGTCTAAATAAGAAGGGAGAAGGCAAACAAAGGTGATCATATCGTTGTGGAGTGCAACATTGTTGCACTCAACAATGTGGAACCAAAGGCCATACTTTATTTTGAGCCAAGCGACCTCTATGAATCAAAGATGGACTTGGGACAGCTTCTCCCCTCGCCTGATCTACAATTCAACAGTGAGGATCCAACGGTGATAGATCATACCACGACATAAACACACTCAAGAGGGATTGTCTCTTGAAAAAGAAAGAAATGAAACAATACATAAAACAACTCAAAAAACAAAACCCCCCAACAACTCAACGCAGATGCATTTTTTTTCTGGCGGTTGCCAATAGGCAGAATTTTTTCAGGTCAGCAAAAAGTTTGAACTTATTCCAGGAATGCATCTGTGATATTTCTGACACACACAGGTAGTGTCGTGAACAACATTAGAGGACTCCACAAAAATAGGCATCACTTCAGAGGGAGGGGGGGGGTTGAAAGAGAAAAAGAGAAAAAAAACGATACCAAGGCAAGGCAGCTTTGGCATCGTCCCTCTCCCCCCTTTAATCCCGTACGACTTCATATCTCATTTACCGCTTCCTCTCTTCCTCTGTCGGAGCCGCACTGATTGGCAGCGGCTCTTTTTCAGGACGGCCAGTTTGAGCCAAAGGAATTCCAACCTCAAAGGAGCCAAGCGACAGTGAGTGACACCCGATGAGAGAGCATGTGGGGTGAGGGGGGAGGGGGTGGTAGGGAGTGTGGGGGAGTACGGGGGTGCACGGGGGGTGGTGGCAGTTGACAACTTTGCACTATGCGTCTGGGGCCACACGCAATTCTACAAGATGTCTACAGGTCTCGGACCCCCCCCCCCAGACCCTCTCGCTGACAGGCACATATTAAAAGACAAGTGCCCTGCACAGCATGCTTTGGAGGGGGGGGGGGGAGGTTCTCTTCTCCTGGTGCCACACACCTCCAGCTCCTCTTTCAAACTGCCCACCCCCCCCCCCTCCTAATGCCCCTCCTCAGAGGGGCTCACCAACACCCCGAGGGAGCAAGGCATTACCATAAACACACAGGCTGCAGGAGGGGAAGGCACAACATGATTTTGACCCATTATCTCTCTCACCCCTCCATGTCCCACAAAGACGCAGATATCTCAAGAGAAATAAAGTCCTGAAGCTGTAAAGAAAAATCGTCGATAGGCGAGCCATGTTTTTGCACATGCATACGAATGCAGATCTTTATACAAAACGATTAGCCTCCGCTACATGTCGGCCAATCAAGCCCTGTGCCAGTTAATTGGGCTAATGGAAGTCCCATGCTACACGTGGGCTAATCAACCCGAATCACATGCACTAGGAGGGGGAGCTAGCCAAAAGTGTACGCATGGACTGTGAGACTGACACATTGGGGTCTGATTGAGTTTTTTTAGTTGAGTCTCATTAAAATGGTTTCTGAAACACGGCATGAAAATACAAGCAAACATTGTTTTTGAGGGACCTTTACACGTCAACTAGTACTCTGCCGTTTTGAGGTTGCTAGTCCAACTTAAATAACTCGACAGATGCATCAGTTGATGGCGACTTTCCATGTCTCGATTGTGTCGTTTTGGCGGTGGCTTGATAAACACTGTGGGGAAAGAAATGGTAGGCCAAGCTTACTCAGGCGGCCGGTTGATTGCATGGTCTGAAATTTCCATCTGAGGGCCTGATTCTCATTAGATACCAATGTTTCAGAAAGACAGAGCAGACTAGACTATGGGTGTGGTTGTGGGGCTGTTCAATTCAGGGAATGAACCAGCAGCTCAGAATGTTTTGGCCGCCGATTTGATTGCCGGCGGGCGGGAGAAATCTTATTTCAGCGATTGTTCCAGCTTGTCCTTTAGCACTGTGTCCAAAGTCTTCCATAATGGAAATGGCCCAGGGTGGATCACCCACTTGAAACGTTTCCCATGGAGGAAAAGTCAAACAAAAAATCAGCAGCGAATGACTTCAGAGCTCATCTCAATAAACAGGGGCCAAATGTCGATGTTCCCCGGGGAAAAAACAAGACATTTCCCCTTCATTCAGCGTCAGGATGACTCATGACCGATGACAATTTCAGGACTTTTTAATGTTTACATGGACATTTTCCGAATTGCATGCCCAACTTTTCTCCTTTGTATTCAACACTGACGTGACTACTGCATAATTTCCTTCAATGTTTCCGTTGAAATGTTTGACAAAAATAAACTTCTAAGCAAGTTATTATGTTTGATGTTTGTTCAAGTTATTATCAAACAAACATTATAGAATCATATAATAATAGTTTGACTAAAAGACATATTTAGTCAGACTAAACTAAACTTTCAGTCAAACTCCCCTTCCGCGGATCTCACTTTCAATTAGTCTTTTGTGGACTCAGCGAGGATGATCTAAGTGGCGAAACCTTCTGGTTTCCACTGACCTTTCCCCGCAGACCGAGGGCGGCCATTCCTTCGCACATCTTTGCCGAGCCAGTTCAAAGGGGGGACCTCATAAAACATTGACAGACACGAGTGGAGGGGGTCGACCTCACCGCACGACCCCGGGTTAATTCACCTACGGTAATTACTGAGTGCTTCGAGGGCTTTTCCACGGGTCTCAATCACTTTTCTTTCTCGTTCTGTTAAAAAGGCTGCCTTGGATTTAAATCGGATGAACACACACACACACACACACACACGGTACTCCCATCCTCAAACAATATATGAACAGCACTTAAAACATATTCCAAACACATCTGCCAAATGTCAACATAAAAAGGCCTAATAAGGCCGTAAATCGAGTCAAAAAGCAAAACAGTCTTTTTCTTCCTAGTAAATCATCCACCAGTAATAATCGGGAGGTTGCCACGAGGGGATCCTTTGAAGTGTTCCCCGTGCTCCGTAAACCACAAACAAGGCAGCGGTGGAGATAATGAAATGACTGCTGTTAATGGAACAGCCATTAGCGCTGGAATGCCGGGGTTGGCCTGTAAGATGCCCGATCATAAAGATGTCTGATCACCGCAGAGACGGGTCAAACTGGTTGACTCTGGGGACTCTGCGCGTCCTTGCAGCTGATAACGGCTATCGATTGGCTGGCTGGAGGGTTGCGCGTTTGCCTCGGACCCTGGTCCTGCTTGATTCTCATTCTCATTAGCAGTATGCACTGCCAAAAACAGAAAAGGCCTTTATGATAATGAATGGCAAAGGCAGGTGCGGCACAGTCCAGCTTCTGTGTATTCTGTGTATATTCTGTGCTTTACAAGCGTGATTAATCGCTTTCAAGAGCTAATAGTCCCCCCTTAAGGTACGGCCACACCAAACACGTTACCCGCGTACCACGCGTATAAAATCGGCAATTTTTCCATAGGGAAGCATTGGTTTACGCGCATATGAGGTGCGTACACGCGTATCATGCGTACCAAGCAACATTTTACTCGCGTTAGGGGCGTATGAGGCGCGTGTTTCCAGCATTCGTACATATACGCGCGTACGCGAGGAGTTAAAAAAATTGAACTTTTTACGCTCATACGCGTGATACTTAGCCGCAATAGCCAATCAGCGTGGAGCTTGACCCGACGTCACTGGCAGAGAGTAGTGACCCTTGCACAGAAGCATACGGCCGACATCTTTCTTTATTCTGGGTGGAAATAGTAACATAGTTACGCCATTAAATGCGTTTATGGAAACATTTTTAGCGAGAAATGTGCATTTTACTTTCATAATGTTCACTCGGTGAATGTGAAGGATGTTTGGTTTGATAGTTATGACGAAGAGTGAACGCTCCGTTCACTTGCATGGACAGAGTCTCTGGTTGCTAAGCAACCTCAACGTCTTGGCGGACTATTTCTCTGCCGATCAACACTACGAATGCTGGAAACACACCAGACACACCATGTGAAGTTATTTAACCAGATTATTGTTGTTTATATCCGAGATTATTTAATCTAACCCGATTCAAGCTCTATCATGCACCCAGACACGGCGGCGTTTGGGTTTCCTTCCTCGGACTCCTAAATCCAGCGCAGCCACAGGCGCGTAGCTGCGTATGTAGGACCATTTTTGACACAAAATGGTCAAGCAACATTTTAGCAGCGTTACGCGCGTACATGGTACGCGGGATACGCTTTTGGTGTGTCCGCACCTTTAGGAGGTGCAAGTGTAATGAATGTCTGCTCCTGGTTATCAACGTCTACACTGCATTCAATAAATGACCATATCACAATCTCAGAATAAAATTACTCTCATCAATAACACATAACAACACAATGTACCATATAGAAACAAAAGAGGAATATTATGCAGATTAATCTGAGTCTGTACCAAAGCTGGACGGGACTGTTGTGTAACCACCGGTAGCATCGCTTCCTGCTTGTGGTTCAAGACCAGCCGCTGCCCGGCCAATGCTGCGGCTGGTCCGGAGATAAGTCTGGCACTGGAATGCCTCTGTTCCCAGGCCAGACAAAGGGGCTGAGAGAAATCAACATGGAGGGATTTGACTGGAGAGTAGGGAGGGAGAGTAGGAAGGGAGAGTAGGAAAGGAGAGTGGGAAGGGAGGGTAGGAAGGGAGAGTGGGACGGGAGAGGAAAAAGTGAGAGTAGGAGTGGAGGGTAGGAAGGGAGAGTAGGAAGGGAGAGTAGGAAAGGAGGGTAGGAAGAGAGAATCGGAAGGAAGAGTAGGAAAGCAGGAGAGTAGGAAGGCAGAAGGATAGGAAGGGAGAGTAGGAAGAGAGGGTAAGAAGAGAGAATAGGAAGGGAGAGTACGAAAGGAGGAGGGTAGGAAGGCAGAAGGGTAGGAAGGGAGGGGAGAGTAGGAAGGGAGAGTAAGAGGGGAGTGTAGGAGGGGAGGGTAGTAAGGAGGTGCTGGACGCTGACGGGCCAAGGTGAGAGGGTGGATGTCAACAGGAGGGACAGAAGAAGGGAAGGAGAGAGTATTAAAGGCAGGACGAGTGTGGTGTGCTGAAGAAATGGAGCAAGAAATCATGGCCAGTTGCGAGTTATGGTTTCCATGACATCAGTTGCGGGTTAACAAATCAGTCCAGTAATGCATTACGGACATCGACACAGCAAATGTGGTCAGACATATGGTGTCCCTGTCGCCAAACGGAGGTAATGGACTTCTAAATGCATCATGGGAGCTGTAGTGTCGCTGTCTGCCAGCCATCAAGAAGCACTTTAATGCCAGCGAGGCTGAAGTTGCATGAAGGTGAAATGAATGGGTTGTTTGTTAACGCGGGGTGTAAATCGGATGTATGTGTGTGTAGGGAGGTGAAGGATGACTGCTCTTTGCAAACAGCATGCTCCAAGGAGGATGTAACGATTAAAAACAGTCTGCCTGTGCTGTAGAGCACGTCTCTCTTTCTGTTGAGAATCAGGGCTTGCTCCGGCAGGGACATCAGATGGGCCAAGCAGGCTGCGTCTGATCGCATCCAATCTCCCCCTGACAGGGGAGGGGATTTAGATGGAGGCCGCTGGGGGGACAAGATGTGACCGGGCTGCAGGCTCAGCTTGGGAGTTTGCTCGCTTGACTGTGTGCGGTCGGTTGGAGGGCCGAGCGATGGATAATAAAAACACAACAATGAGAAGATAGATATGTACACAGTCACAGCAAAGACGAACGATACACCTTCGGTTAATCCGGAACCAATGTGGAAAGACGCCACTTTTTATAAACGTGATCGTATGACGTAATGGAACCCGTTTTGTGGAGAAGCTGTGACAGGTGGAGGAACGTCCCATTACCACGGTCGGCTTTCCTTGACCTAGGCAGTCCTTCAGTCCACAAATGAGTAATGGAAGTAGCCTGAGTCACTGTGCTTCTAAGCTTTTAGCATGTGCTCCTGAATACCTCCTTTGAACAGTGCCACAAAAGGTTTGTTGACAGAACAACAACAACGACCGCAAAACGCTTTAAACACAGGCCTTCAAGTAGCTAACTAAATCTCGTTGACCGTCGACAAATACACCCTCTTCATTGGACCTCTCTTAGAGAAAAAAAGCGGGGACAATTATACTTAAGTCGGCAATATGTTAGAAAAGGTCTCTATGTGTATACACACACACTATGTGTTGCATGTGGCTCATTACTGAGCGTGAAGTAGTTGGTGAAATAAGAGGTAGAGCTGGCTTACAAGCAGAGTGACAGTATTTTGGTGGCTGCTCAACTATTACACTTTAATTGTGTGCATGAATGTACATCTGTGTGCGCGCGTGTGTGCGCATGCGACAGTCGTAACAGAGGAGACTGCGGGGAGAATGCAGCCCAAGGAGGTCAGAATGAGTATCTCAGTGGTGGGGGGTGCGGTCGTGCATCTGTTTGTGGCATTGAGGGGGGTTATGACATTACCGACAGTCTGGCAATAACACATTACCAAATGTGCCAAAGAGAAGCAGGTCTCCTTGTTTGAATGCTTTGTCGGGAAAGAATGCCTTCTACTTGTTTCTTTTGTCGATTTAAAATCCTGCCAACATAGCTTAATTAACAAGGTGATTTTGAGAATATAATAATAATAATAATAATAATGATGTATCCCATCCAAAAGCTGCGTAACACCAGCTGAGAAAGTGAAGGTTTGATTAAAAAAAAGTGTGAATAAAACGTATTGAGGAAAGAGTTATATTTGAGTTTCACTAGTACGTCTGTTTTTCTTTTGAGTCTTTGAAGTGGCAAAAGACGATGAACCCGATGACCTCGAAGCAAAGATTCTTGAATGAACTTGAGAGCGAGAGAGACAAACTGACAAAAGATGACAACACACAATGCCGAGGAAATAGAAGGGTAAAGTGGGCGTCTAAAAAAACCAATTTGAAACAACTTGACTAGAAGCACTAGGCTGGTTTGCGACAGCACACATCAAACGGAGTAAACACCCTCAATTTCAATGCATCTCATCTGGTGCCAAGGTAGCCAGACTGACAGATTGGCAAAGTAGGGATATCAACACACGGGCTAGTAGCTTTCCATTACTGTAAAGCACCAAAGTGTGGTGCAGTGGGTTGAGCCTTTCAGTCTATGTGCTTACGTTATTGGATTTACCCCTGGAGAGACATGGCAGAAAATATATTCTTTCCAACCTAAGACGCACAATGCTCGGAGGCAGACCCATTGACGCAACACATACCAGCATAAACCATTTTTAAAACATCATCCACTACCTCTCAAACACGCCGGCTTTTCTTAAATGTCTCACTTCTGCCCCGTCCAGACCAACCCCACAACATCAATATGCATCTTTTAACCCCTACCGTTACCTTAAGGTTCGATAGTTTGTTCTTTAATAGTTCTGTTTGAAGGATTCACCCACACTCTGGGTATTTACTTGTCTGAGATCAATCACTAAAGTGATGGTAGTGATCGAGGAAAGTAGAGGTGAATTGGGGGCGACCTATTATGAAAAATTCTCTTCCAAATCTCAGGCAGAATGTGCTGGTTGGGGTACCTTAGAATAGCAACATAGGAGCTATGCTTTGCAACACACAATATCAATGACTTCTAAATGCATTGTACGCTGTATTTAAAAAAAACAGTACCAAATGTGCTCCAGAAAAGACAGATCATCTGAAACCTCTATTCAATCCAAACATGTGGGTAGCAAATAGACAACCCCCCCCCCCCCCCCCCCCAAGTCATGTCGAAGCACCATTTAGCTTGCGCTATAATAGACCGGCTGGGGTAATGGTCCTCGTTTGCCTGGTCACATAAATAGGTTTATTTTTTTATTTTAATGAGGCCTTGTAAAGCCACGGCTGCAGAATGCCCTTTTTTATTTGATCACAATTGCAACAAAAAGGTATCCGCAAAATGGTTGCAGGCTTATCCTCCCACAGAGTGGAGGGATTTGGTTCCTAACCTTCAATGTAAGGAGAGAATTACCTTCTCACTAAATCTAAGGACTGAAAAATGCTTGAGGTACTGGGGAAAAATTTGTTTCATCATAATATGTGATTTGCTCTGCAGTGAAATAACATGCATATCCACCAGTGTGTGAATGAATAGGGGACCAACCATTTGTTCCATCGTTATGTACGAAAAAAAAAAAAAAGACAAATTTTTCACCCCAACTCGCTGTGGGGGTCACGCCGTTCGAGTACAGTTCACTCGTATTTAGCACCATGAGTTTGGTCTCTTCCGTCTCTGATCTGTCAAGGAGTCCACACACCATCTCGCACGCCGGTGCTGCATCCCCCCCTATCTCTTGTCCCGCACTCTAAGCATTCCAAGCAGAATACATCACCTGTGCGCGGTCGCCAAGGACTACCCATACATCATCCTATCAGAACAGGATCACAGGACGACAGAGGAAAGTCAGGCAAAACACAAGCGGCATTGGTGGACTGCGTCCTTTACATGCTCTGGCAGATTATTAGACAGGCGCACACACACACACACACACACACACACACACACACACACTTTTAATGGCTATGGCCGCAGTCACTCGGCAGATGTCGGTGCCAAAAACAGAAAAAAAATTCTTTCCTGTAAAAGGACCCAAAACTGAGGACTGCTAAGGCAACTCATTCTGCTCCAGTGAGCGTTTTCGTATTCTTGTGTGTGTCAATAAAAATGGAAAGAAAACAAGCAGCCGACCTCAAACCACCAAATGCTGTATTCATCTGAGGGAATGTTATTCAAATGATTGAATGGTCAAATTCATACAAATTTACTCGAGGGCAGCCATTTGACCTAGAACACACAAAAACAGGAAGTCACTCAACTGTTCACAAACAGGCGACAAAACAAAGTAAAAAAGGGTTTGAACTAAGCCGAGGAACAGACCGCCGTCGTCCCGTTTCTAATCGGGAGTTTTACGAGCGTTCGTTCCCGAGAGCATCAGGTCACCGGCAGAGTCCAACGAGAGGGGGGGGGGGGGGGGGCAATCCCTTGCACTAAGCAGGCTAGCGTGGAGCTAGCCACTGGACTGCTGCTGCTGCTGGGAACCGATGAGTGATGGGATTAGAGGATTGATGGTGATGCTCCCCCTCCAAACTCAGCCCGGCCCAGCCTCCCTCCCTCTCTATAAACCCTGACAGTGAAAAATGAGAAGGCAATCAATTGAGAGGTGGGGGGAAAGAGACCAGAGACCTTCTGGGAAATGATGGTTCACTTTCAGGAGCCTCCGGTATGAGGGGAGCGTGCACGAACACACACACGCGCACACAAACCATTAAAGCGTACGCACTGGAAGACGTACCGACCTGAGAACGCATTCCTATGGACAAGAATGCAGTGCTTCCATAAGCATAGATGGATACAAATCGACTACATGGGAGCCATCGGTCACTTTCTGAACCGCTTCTATCCGGTATCTGCTGTGCATTCTATGAGGAGCCTGTGAATTCCGAGAACGACAAGGATCGATCTCTGTTATAGCAGATGGGTATGGTTGCAGCTATTTCTAAACAACAGCAAATAGCCTGGCCTTTGTCATGATGGGGATATTTGACAATGTCCATCCTGGTGAGGTCAAGGCCTTTTGTACCACACACACACACTTTCATTTACGAGACTCCCTAGTGTAGAGACAGGAGGGGAGAAAGGGGTGAGGGAGGGGTGACTGGGCTACGTGCCTGAACGCACCTGCGTGAGTTGACAGGCCTAGGTCGCTCTCTGAAGAAAAACAACATGCCCGCAAGTAGCATTAGCTTATTAATTTAAACCACATGCTGGCGAGAGCCTGAGGGCTTGGGGCAGAAGAAGTTTATCTACAATGAACGTCTAAGCCGATTGATAGCCTCTGTGCTAATTTCTGCCCCATACTTTCTGTGGCCATCCACAGCCCTCCACACAAGCTGTCGTTTATCCCAGGGTGTAGTTCTCGCTGGCACATCATCCATTTACATTATCGCCGGCCTAACAGGCCCGTTAACCAGACCAGGGCTAAAGAGAATAATGGAATTTGAATACTGCCTCTTATGCGAGTACCGTTTGTTACGATCCGTGCGGTCAACAAGCATTGTGTCGGACAAACTGTTTATACCGCAAGGGGAGACTTAAGACAAATGATAAGGATTTCAGGATTAATAGGATGTATCCGACACTAGGTTTTTACAACAGAGGCTACTTCACACATTGCACAACCTTTGGTGCACATTCGGATGCCTCGTCTAAGCCTGAGCTTTTTGCAAAAAGGAGAAACACAATAGACCATTGGGTTTTCCAGATGTTCATTCGCAGAAACACATCGGTAGTGTTGCATTTCTCTCAAGATACCTTGGGAAAAGGAAATGCTTAGAAGGGAAAAAAAGAACAAGCCAATGCTAATTAAATGGTGAAACCGAACATCGTAAGAACCTCGTAGTGAGCCATTTTTCAGAATGACAGATGACATATTGAGAGATTAGAGTAGAAGCATGGATTGGGGTGAGCAGTCCAGCGAATCATAAATCATAATCTTACTTGTTCTGCTATCGCTGCCAAACACGGAGATTGTTGGAGTGAGAGAGACAGAGGGAGAGACAGAGAAATTTTAAACACATTCTCTTGCTCATCATCTCTAAAAGCATTCATTCTTGTGCTTCGCTTATTGTGTGTTTAGTTAACAACCGTTTCAGAAACGGCACTTAAACATTGCAGCTGGCAGGCAAATAACTGACAAATAATGACACAATTTACCCCGAAATGATTTAAAATGCACATCGTGTGCAAGGTAGAAAATAGTGGTTGTTGCATTGCCAAATCTAATTGTGTTGACTCAACTCTGCTTGAGAGATTACAGTAAGAGCAGCTCCAATGGGAGACACCAACACGATATGACTTTGTTATGTCTTTCTTTTGTCTTTGTTATGTCTTTTTTTTTGACGACAACGAAAAATGATAAAGGATGTTGACAAATCTCATGGGCTGAGGCACACAGGCCCTTCCAAGGTCTTGAGTCAAAGGTGGTTCCTCCATTAGCTGTACGGCTGAACATCTATGGATGATGCCGTATGCCAATGCTCTCTTCACTCTGCTGGCCTGGCCCCTACGCTTTGATTCCAATGTTTACGGTTTGTATTTAAACTTGCCATCATCTAAATTGGAATCTGGTTTTATGAAGAGTAAGCCATTTTGGAAACCGGTTAATTTCCACTTCTTATTTCCCTTAAGAAAAGGAAATAAAATCATTGACGACGTTTCATGAAAAACAGGATTCATGGAAGAACTAGAAAAAAATAACCACGTCAACTATATGGGGATGACTCATCCTTCTCAACCTCTTCCTTTTTCCCAAACATTCCTTAACTCGCTCGCTTTTTCCTATCCAGATGGTTATGGGATGACGTGCCCGGACCCATGCTTTTCTAACTGCTCATAGCTTCCCTCTGATTTGGAGGGGGGGGGGGGGGGGCTCCGTCACCCACCCCACAGCACTCGGGATAAGAGGAGATAGTCCCTGATAAGATAAGGGCATTGACACACCAAAAAATGACCATTTCTATGGGAGCAAGCAAATGGTGCCATGGTGGTTTGAGTTTTTAAAGCCATGGAAGTTTGTGTATGGAAATGTAAACACCTTTAAATTCATAAAGTGTGAATAATATACTTTAAAACAGTCATCTGGTTATTTTTATCGTTTAATTAACCTCGGGGAAATCAAGCCATAAAATTCTAACTAAAATAGCGGGGTTATTACAAGGACAGGCCTAAGCAATGAAGACCTGTGCTTATTGAGTTTTGAAAATACGTACACAAACAAGACAACTAATTGTCCCTGTTGGCAAATCTTTTAATTGGTTTAATTCTCAGTTGTGTTTGACCACATGACAAACACAGACCAGATAGGCGAGCAGTCGGTTCCATTACATTCGGTCTTAATTGCTTAGGCCCTTCATGGGAATACCGTGGTACTACAGTCAGAATCTTTCATGAATTTTCTGATACATATTTTGACAACTAGAATATGAGGAAAGCAATCAAAAGGTGTTCGGATTTCCATAAACAAAATCCAATGTTTTTTTTAAATAAAAAACCTTCCAGCAAAATACCAGCAACCCCATTTCAACAAAGGCTTGTGATTGAGGAACACTCAAGGCAACAGTTATATTCAATGTTGCATTACTGAAACTAATTTAAAAACAGAATTACTTTGAAAGGTTTATTAACAACCTTCACATGCAGTGGCAGGATGTGCATTTCACACCTAGACCTTCAGTGGTGTCCTACATGAACTAATCCACCTCTTAATCCTATCATTATGACTCCACGGCTATAGAATATCAATCTTACACAGAAATACAGTATAACAGCAGTGCGTTGCATCACAGACAGGTATCTCATGCAGCAAGAAAGAATGCCATTACTTAAGCAAGAAACCCATTAAGGACAATTCAACAAGTCTATTTTCACTGTAGCCACAGCTGCCATACATACATCATCTCCAGCAGAAACGTCAATATTAACCTAATTAACTGACAAAAATATTAAAACGTTTCAATAAAATGCATTACTCACCAAAACTACTGATTATTTGTACGCAAAGTCCATCCTCCTTTCTTGCCTCAAGAAGAGTTTGATTAAACTGTTGTACAGTTTATCTGTGCGTTTCAGTTCCAACAATAAGTCCCTTTCTATCGCCATGGAGGCTAATGCTGAAAGTCGAGTCTGTCCAGTCGTGTTTCTGGAGTAAGTTTTGATTCGCTACAGGCAATCGCTTTATTTATTTATTATTCGTTTTATTTTACTTTGTGCCGGTAGCTATCAATGCTTTGCTGGCTCTGACTAGTACCTCTCTGACCATCCAATCAAAGGACGTGAAAATGCAGACGACACTGGACGCCTGCTAGATGGCCTCGGTGTTGCCAACTTGAAATCTGATTGGTTAAAGCAACAGAGTCATTGCCACTTACTTTAAGCTACTCTGAAGGCGTCAAGGCAGATTTCTTTGACTCTGGCAACACATGATTGCTGAAATATGACTGGATAAAAGCTCTAACATAAACATACACTAGTGGAAGCAGTGCAAACAAGAGAAAAGCTATTAAATGAAGAGAATAGACTATTGGAAATAATTTAATACATATTCATGGAAAAAGTATATTAAAACATAAGTCAGGGATTCCGATAGTGTTTAGGCCAGCAGAGAAGGCCTTGCTGGCCCCGACAGCCCACCACCGTTCACTTGTCATATTCCAATCTTTTGCACCAGTTCCAATAGTGGGCTTAGAACATCAATAAACACCAAGAGAAACAGCCAAGGCTATATGCATTTTTTTGCATAACCAGGCCTCACTTTTAAAAAGTTGAAAACTTGTTTCCTCAAAAATCAAATACAAGCATGCATTAGACGTACCTCAATAATCCAAAACAAAAGTAAATTGCATTGAATACAAGTAATCTCAAATGTTGACCGACCTGCTGCAAATATTAACACATCAACCAACTTGTAGTGTGTTTTGTAGGGTGTAGCATAGGCCAACATACTGCATGTTTGCTAAGAGCAACATTCCTAGATACGTCGTTTTCTTTCATTAAAAAGGGTCATGATGCTAGCTTAGCTGGCTAAAGCCCAGGATTACATTCAAGAACTTGATTTTGCTCTGGGTACAATTTGTTGCTTTGCTTTTATCCAGAACCTAGCTAATTGCTGTTTTTCCTACAAATGTTATTTATTAAATGCTTTTATTTATTACACTAAAGCAGTTACTCTTAACCACTAAGGTTTCAACATTCAGTGCCTTTATGTTGGAATTCATGTTAGTATTATTTATAAGGCTTTTTTTCAGTTTACACAGCCCTTACCATAATACTGGCACCTTATCATAACATGGCACTTTTTTCAGATCCTCAATACATTCTCTAGGTGGCTGATGCAAGCTATACTCCAATGTGCATACACACAGAGGTAAACAGAAGTTAGTCATGTGCTTTACAGCTTGAGAAACAGCTGTCAAATTCTGTGCATGCTTATATAAACTAAATACAGACTAACCTGATAATTTGCCTGCATTGTACTGCAGTGTCAAACTATTGAAAGAGATAAGGACAATGGCTGTTACCCTAGGCATTCGTTTGCTAGTATTTAATTAGTTGTGATTAATATTTTATCAATTATTATTTATTTCTAATATAAAAAAAATGTGGTCATGTTCAAAGGATCATTGGTAAAGGATTTATTTTGTAACGAAAACTAAATGAATGCAGCAATATGAACACGATTATGGGCGTTATTAAACCATTTAAACGTGTGATAGTCACTGCAGGTACGGTTGCGCCTGACGTCGGCAATGTCACGGTATTTGAACCAAGTTCGCCCGAATCTGCCTAACAAGAACAATTCTGTGTTTCCGCGAATTTCCACATTATTTATATGGCCAACTTGTAAATCCGGCGTTTTGGAATGACTCCCTGGGATCGTATTAGAGCAGTGGCGTCACAGGGCACTCAGCCACACAGGGAGAGCTAGCGAGTCAGTGGAAAATACATGAATGTAAACTCACTCTCCTCCATTTTCCCTGGGCTGGATTAATAAGACCATGGGCAAACCCCCAAGTGGCATGCTCCGCCTGGTTCAGAAATTTAGCAGAACGGGCTACAATATGAAGTTTACATACATTTCAAGTAACTACTACTACTAAGACTACGACTACTTCATATATGAATGATATAACCTTGTTAACATTGTTAATTTAAAATGCATATGCATCAATTCTTCTTGCACCTAGAGGAAGCTCTCTGTCTCTCTCCAATTGAAAAGGTGTTAAAGCTAGTTAGCATTCGCATTGCCACTGTAGCCACGAGGCCTGATATTAAGGCCAAGCCAATCTCTTGACGTCATCATTGGGTTGATTATTTTTATTGGCTTGCATCCTTGCAGACGGGTCCACTTCCCCCCATAGCGCATTGCAAGTTAACTTGACCTGAAGCATGGCTGGCTTCAGGCTTGGCAGACTCTCAAATCTCCATGATGGTCACTCCCCTCACCCTTCTCTCCCCTCACCCGTTTCACGATGTGAAACTTTCCCTTTAAGAATCATTACACTCATTGTCTCATTGAAGAGGCTTGGTGAATGCTTAAACTGTGGCTTCCCATGATCAAGTTCCATTTAATTAAATAATTTGCTTGAATAAATACTTTTTTCATCAATGGCAATCTTGTAGTTCAGATTTTAAAACAACTGGGTCTCACAGGGAAAATAACTCGGTTATTTCTTTTCTCATTCTCTCAGCCCTGAGAGAAAATAAAGCAAACCACCCAATCCAAGCTGGACTTTGATCCAGGCTGGGAGTCTGCCTGGATATCATGCGTCTCATAGTCAACATTGGAGTGTATCCTTCAATGTGGCAGGCCGATATCATCTCAAAACAGCCTATAAGCACTCAGTGGGCTTTTCTAATCGTCTCATTCGACAGCGTGCTTTGTGTCCGAGGCACGTCAAAATAAACCGGTTCGCACAAACTTAAGTCCTCTCCTGTAGTTTATGTTACAGGAATTCGCCACAGGATGTGCGCTTATTTAGCCCCGGCCAGGAGATAGAAATTACTATCACATGCAGCTTTGTGACATGGAAGTCTACCCTATAGAAGACGCCACAATACATCAGGGTTAGTATGTGTTGGCGCTTCAGTCTGTGTCCCAAAACCAATGGGGTAAAATAATAGCATCATTGTGTAATCTCATCCAACACAGTAAAAAAACAATCTGTAAAAAGAAAATGTACGTGTGTGTACACACACACACACACACACACACTATCCATATTCCATCTTTAAACCGTAATCCACTGTGGTATACGTTGATGGTATATGCATCAATTATGTATGAGTGGTTAATGCAAGGCAGCTTTGCGGTTTGCAAGCCTCCCTTCTCCCATGTCGTCTGTGTGTTAGTCAGCTCTCTCCAAAAGGGGCAGAGGATGGGGGGGGGGGGGGGGGGGGTGTGATTCGTTGCACTGACAGGACAGAAACCTTAATCCCCTTCTAGATTAAATGGAATATGATATTTTTGGCCCATAAATGTGTTGAGATTGAGAGAACGCTTCAGCACACACAATATTGAATCGTGAAACTATTGTTGGTAATGAGGACACGCTAAATGACCCTCAAAAGGCAAGGCACTCGACAAAACAAGCAAAACAAAGAACTTCTCAGAGAAACCAGAAGCTGCAAACCAATTCCGTCGTCCGATGAAAACGACAGCACAGGCTTAAAAACAACATTACATTCAAGCCACGTATTGCACATCTAACGGTCTCCCTTCATATCCTTTTGTTTGGCAAATCTACGTCCAACCAGGAAAGCTGAGGTTTAGCTCAATACAAATGTGTCAGTAGCAAAGACAATACCATTTTGGCAACAGTCGACACCTGGGTTACATTGTATTCAACAGAGGCTCAGCCATGTGGAGAATCAAAAAGGAGAACCCTTAACAATTTTGAGTAAACATTGGAGGAAATGGGAAAACAGTGCGGGCACCGACTGATCTTCCAACCTTTCCCTAGGGGGTTAGGCAACCACATTTCCTCCCCGTCGTGTCCAGCCTTTGCAGCTCAGATCTGGTTGGCTAGCAGCACTCCTCACAGGAATATAGAAGTGTGACTAACTGGGACACAGAAATCTCTTTTTCAGGGAAACAAAACAACCATGATACGGATTGGCAGGGCTGTCCACCGTTTGTGGGCTCGGGCCAAAACGGAGGATTAAAACCATGTTGCTCTATAAATACACCTTGTGGACAGACAGCGAGTACACCGGCATCTCACTGCTGGATGCAGCGGGGCCTTAATCCTCCCTGTTCCTCCCAGCCCTCGTCCACTCCTCCATCTCGTTACGCTCCTCAAGTCTCTCGGCATTCGTCATCAGGGGGCAGGGAGTCTGTCCGTCTCTCGCATAACTCCCATCCCTTGTTCTCTCCATCTCTCACTTGGCAGGGCTTCTTAATTGGAAACAAGCTGTGAAGGGCCTTTCAGTCGGGAGGTTTAAAAGTGCATCTGGCCGCCCCCTGCTGGGTCTTCTCTCCGCTCTCTCTCGGCCGTGCTACGCTCCTTGTATTCACAGTGTGCTGGGCGCGGAGGTGCCGCGTGTCCGGCCCCGACCGTGCAGGGGTCGATGAAACAAAGGCGACACATTTTGTTTTTCTTACCGGGGGGTAATGAAAGGGCAAACGACATGAAGTAATTATTTTCGCTGAACAGTCAACGGATCCCGAGGGAACGCGCTTTAGGTATACACAACGTATACACGACTTTAGGTATACACGAGGTATACGCGACCCTGGTTCAATTCCTGCCCGTGGTCCTTTGCTGCATGTTCTTCCCCTCCATCTCTGATACCTTTCTGTCCATCTCATTTATCAAAAATCATAAAGCCTGCAAAACCTATAATAAATCTTTAACAAACACGTCACATGAGTCCATCGTCGTCGTTCGTCATTGCAAGGTTTTTCTTTCCTGGTTAGGCCGCAGAAGAATGCAATCCTTTCTCCTGACCTGAACTCTATTCTTTTTCCAACAACCCCCTCATTCCCAACATGTCCAGCGGCACCCCGTTGCTGGTAATGTAACAGTATCTCATCGAGATGAGGGCCGCTCATCACAGGCCAGGAGGAAGGCAGGGAGCCCGGGTAAACCGAGCCTAGAGGCAGGCCGGTGTCCACAGCCATCGCGGCTAAGAGGAAACTAATGAGAGGTGTCTAACGAGGGGTGGTTGCAACAGACGCAACATCGTTTATTTTAGATCGAATCCAGCATCGCAATCTTAACTAGGTCATCCCTAGGAAGGTTCAAAAGATGCTGTGATTAGGTATTTTATTAAAAAGGCAGCGTGAACCGGTTCAAATTATAGTCACTTAGGAATTTCTTCACTCCCCCTCTGTAATGCATTAGAAGCTCGCTGTAAAGTCCTCTGCACACATCTGGAGAATAAAATCTCAACTATTATAAAGAAATTACATGGCCATTACATGCCGATTATGGCGCGCATTCAGCCTGTCACAACTTCCCTGTTGTCAGTTGGAGAGGATAAGTGGGATTTGTTGTACAATGGCCCACAGAAACTATTATTTCCACCCAGTTAGACCACCGACCGCTCCGTCTGGCCAATGGGGTTGCGTTACATCCAAGTCACAGACCCGCACTGCAAGCGGCCTGCGTGAGAAACAGGCCAGCGTAGTCAGTCAGTCTGTCTAATTGCGGAGACAGACATGCCTCTTGCTCTGGCTGGCGTGCGGTTGTTTACAGTACATGGGCTGGAGGGGGTTTCTTTGTCGTTTTGGAAAAAGTTAAATCATGACCCACCAACAAATATTTATCTCCCTGGCAACTAGTTCTCAAGAGTGCTTCCTTGTTCCGCCCACACCTCTGGGCCCAGTGAGACTCCTTTCCCTTGGCAAGTCCTGGTAGGTTTGGGTACCGGTTCCTGGCCATGGAGCCAGCCTGCGTGCCATTACCATTTGAAAAGGATTCAACATCTCGCTGGTGGTTTGATGGATCGATCTTGGCAGACATAATGAAACCCTTAGGATTTCCCCTAAATGTTAAACAAAAAATGCTTGCATCTTGCCCTCCCAACCGGCAACGGATAAAAATGCTCAATGTCAGGGAAGGATTTCCACGCTCCACCGGGGAGCTGTGAGACTACAAAGGGGGGAAGCAATTAGATGAAATAGAACCAATATGGCCGTAGACTAAACGGAAAAGCTACTTGTGAAAAATTGGCATTGAATGGCATACCAGTAAGCCAATGCTAGAGACTAATTATATTTGTTCACCCAGAAAGACCTCCCTCATTCCTCCAACCTAATTCAGCGAAATTACAAAAGTATATCCAAGTATTCAATATATTGCCTTTTCCTCATTGATGTCTTCATGATATCTGTGTGGACAAACGAAGACAATGCGTACTGTTAATTCATTGTTTTGAAAAAAAAAATACAATGCATAAAGCATAGGGATGAGCCTGAAAATTTTAATATTCCCCATTCATTGTTGGAATACGGTTTTGTTTTCTTATGAAAGAAAATGCTATTATTATTATTAGAACATTATTTCAATACTTCAGCAGCACTTTGACACCTGTAGCTTAGTGTGACAATCATGGAGAATAGAAACTAACTTATTATCATAATAATTAGTAATTGTCATTAAACATTCCACGTTTCTCCCCAGGATTTCTTTTCCATGGTGGCGCTATCGGATACTCGGTAGAAATAAGATGTTTCAGCAAGCGGGGGGATTTAACTATTTTATAAGGGTTTTAATAATGAACGTATTTTAGCTGCTATTTCAATATTTGAACGAGGCCAAAAGATACCAGAGTCCCAACCGACTTATAATAACAGGTTGGTATTTAATAAAGCATGAACAGAAGGGTAGCAGTGTTTCTTTCTCTTATAGCAATCCTTCACCCACAACAGAGCAACGGATTTCTCTTCTGGTTTATAGCGCTGGTCCAATTTCCACAAACCTTTGTGTAATGTTCAAACCACACATTTGCTTTGTGATAACTGGAAGTAGGCCTTCTCTAATACTATGGAAGCTGTGTGTCTTAGAAACTTTTTGGCTGCGCTGAAGCACTTTCCTATGAATATTATTAATATTCAACACTTGAAATGATGTAAAAATCGGGCCAACCCTTATAACTCAACAGCATTCCAAAAAAAACAAGCCATAGAAAAAGTGGGAAAAACTTCATGCCAAACTTCAAAACATTTCCAAAATATAAATTCAGATAGTCCGGCCATGTTGCCCAGCCCTGCCTACACACATGCTTAAGAAATAAAAAGGCACTTAAGTGGGACGGAGGGCGGTCCATACGACCAGGGATGGGAACTAACCCCTCAGAGAATACACCGTGCCAGGCTGTGTAATGAGCCTCGATTCAGACAGCGGCACCTGAGCCTTCTTCATCAATCGATATGGGATTGGAAAAGGCATCTTAAAAAAAAAAAAAAAAAAGGACCACATTCCGCATGTCCTTGACTACACAGAAATACATTCTGCGAGGTGAATCATCTGAGGGGTTGTCCAACACATTGCATCTGTGCATCCAAGTCTTTGTTAGGAGGAGGGATCGGCCAACACAAGTATGAAAGGGGCGGCTTTATCGAGGACTGGGGAACAATTAAACTGAATGGCCTGGAAGATGGGCACGGCCTGTTAAGACCCAGATACACACTTAAAGCGGTTAATCGCAATGGAATAGGCCTTTATTACACAATTGTACTGCTCGCTAATGGCCATAAACTGCACACTGTCTGTGTGCAGCTTCCTCATGATGGACAGATACATCTTGCCATTTGTCATGTGGGTCTAACTAGATTAGATACTTCAGATATAGTATACTTGAGAAGTAAGAATCTCACTGGCTAGGCGGCCAACAGTAACATAAAGGACAGCCAGAGCACATCCGTTTAAACAATCTACAAATAATTGGATTTAAAACAGACGGGGAGATCTAAGATTCATTATTCATTATCAGGGGTATTATGCAGCAGTGCAGAAAAACAAACTAAATGTGTGTCGTTTGAATCCACAAAAGCAGAAGTACAACTTCATAGAACGAGGCATAAGAGATGAGAGCAGATTGAAAGCAGGGGTTAGCGAGCACATTCAAGGTGAAAACTAATTTAGAACAGGGTTTAGGGTTTCCAAATGAAATGGAAAGAGTGTACCAATGGATGATCGCTAAAATTGAGAGCCAAGCCCATTTCTCTTCCCACTCCTATTAGGCCAGTATAAATGATTGGACAGTGTTGGGCTCATTAATTTAGTTTTACAAGGGCAGCCTGGCCAGGGGGAAACTGAAAGCAAATTAATCATACACATACTGATTTAAATCCAGCTGTTTGAGAAGGTTACGGCGAAAAGGGAAGGCCTTGGGTGACATGAACGGAAAGATTGGCTGCAAATCCTTCCACACGGTGAAGAATGAATTACTTATTGGGCTTGCTTGTGGATTCCTGTCCGAGTGGCATGCCATGTAACCTATCGCGTGGCTTATTATAAAATCAACAGTGCCCAACAAGTCGTAGCGTAGGTAGACAATATAATGCAGGCCTAAGCCATTGACAAACAAAAAACACAGGAGGACTATCAAGGTGTGTTGAGGAGCCTACATGTTGCATTGAGTCAATGTGCTACTGAGAAAGTAATGCGTGTATTGTATTCTACGGTTTGCAACATAAGCTATCGATATGGTTGTCTTCTGACTGTATTAATAGTCCTAGTATGCGAAAAGACGCTGAATCAATGTTATCGCAAAATCTCGATGGAGCATAATGACGGTATTGTGTAGTGCAAAACAGTGTCGTTCACATGGAGATACAATTTTATCTCTTTGACATGTTGGCCACAAAAAATTATCATGAAATGCTCAGAAAGACATTTTTACATTATTTGGCAATTGGAATGGGCTGGGCCATGTCCATGTAGGATATGGCGGGTTAGCTCAGGTTTATAGCTCAGTCGAGTTAGAAGGGCACCTATAATGCTTAGAAAGTGTTTCCCACAGAAAGTTTAGTGGACGGGGAAATACTTCAGAGAAAGAAGGAATACTGAAGGGCTGTAAATGTGGCGTACATAGCGTTAATATGGCGAATGTAAAGGCTTGTTTTGCGATGCGGAATTTAAAACTTGAAGTCGGAGTTCCACCCGGACGGTTTAGCCAAAGTTTAGCAAAACTACTCCGACTTCGTAATCCGCTCAGCAGCTCTCCGTCGGGATGTCGGATACGCAATGCTATTCGCCGCCCGATCTATCTTATATGTTGACTACAAACCATGTAAGCAGTGTTGTAAATAAACTTCCAAAGCTTTTCAAATCTTATTTGGTGCTTTATTGGTCCTTAAAGGTGCAAACGTAAACAATGTACTAATTAAGGTGTCTGCGTACAGCACTTTAACATGCACGCGCATTTGAAAAGGCACCATCCAGGTGTAACTATCACCGTTGCTGTGAAAAATAAATGAGCACTAAATGAACACTATTTCAACAACCCCTGTCTGGGAATTCAGAAATGCAAATGCCATGTTTAAGTTTAATAACCAAGTTTATTAGTGTTTTCATTGCTGCTTATCTACGGGTTAAGAACCAAGCATATCTTTTTTATTTTCCCCTTAACCATTAACCGTGCCGTAACTTAAAAACGTACCGAACCCGTGACTTTTGTGTACCGTTACACCCCTAGTTCTGAGTAGACTCAAATGTCTCTCAGAAGAAGAAAAAAATTGATAAAAAAATTAGAACAATCACATAATAACCTAATCAAAGAGGCCACTATATGCAAGATTTAAGAGTTGGAAAGGGAGCAGATGCAAATAAACACCCCCAAAACAAAACCTTTCCCTCCTCAACTTTGTCTGCCTTTGAGAAGTGTTTCATTCAAGTGCTATGGTGAGGCTGAGCTATATGTGATTGACAGGCCCTGAAAGCCAATCAAAGAAGAGGTGCCCTGACCGGTCAGATATTGGGCAGGAGGCGCCGTCGGAAAGTTAAATGTTCCCACATAAGCACAGTCCACGAGGAACAGATATTACTAATAACTAAAGAATATGCAATAAGAACTACTAAAATGATGGCTCTTAGATCATAAAGGTAGACTATAGACTTTGGGTGAGGATTCCTGCATTGGGCTCTAATAGGCCATTCACCAATGGTAGAAGACATAAAAACGTATTATCTTGGATCTAATGAAAGATGCACAGCCAAGAACTGTCTAAAAATGACCTGCACATGTTTGCTCTATAATGACAGGGATAAAGAGTAAAAAGGGAATGAATAGGACAATTTGCTGAGAACTGAAACGCCAAATAATGGCATCAAAGAGGGACAATAAGAGGCACTCCCCGGTCAGCATCCGGCTGTTAACACAACTAGACCCGCTGTGTCTGGGACCGCTGAGTGTCATTCGATTCCCGCTTTAGATCACTTTGTTAAGGAGCACTTATGGTGGACTGTGTGCTTAAAGGACATCAACGTACACAAATCACATCAGGCAGGGATTATGCACACCCCGACTATGGCTTGTGAAAGGGATTCTCTCCGCATTTACGCCTAGTGCATTTTCCCTGTTCTGCTGCTCTATTGAATAGCACATTCATTTGTTCTATATATACTGAAACGCATCTACCTCATGAATTTAACATTTCAAGATCAGTCAAACGGTTCCAAGTTCTCTCCATCGATGGGGGTTTAGTCCTGATCAGTTGTGAGCTAAGAGACACTGGAGCTCTAAGTTTCCACAGAGAACGGCCCCCCGTTTGCCTTCCTAGATTTATTATTTTAGCCTATATAATAGTACACATGGCTAAGAGTGAGCTATATTTATTTGAGCTTGACTGCAGATGCAGCCCGAGACGTGAACTTGATTGCGAGGCGCCTTGCTTATGGACAGCTGTGGAGAACCCTGTTTCGTCTCTGGAAACGGAAAGTCTGGACCTTCATGAAGTCAGACGTCACATATACATGGCTAACTTCAGCTTTCGGGAACTGGTCCCTGGGCTAGGGCTAGTCAGATGGCCGCAGAGACAAGCCAAGCTCTCCATACTGCTTAATGGAATGGGGATTTTTTTGCCCCTCTGTCGGGCAAAGGTCCTGATGACACTCATCTTACTGTGTGCAATCACTCAGCCAATGTTTGGCAGCAAGCACGCAATGAGCTGGCGAAAGCAACAGAGCAACAGCGCGAGAGTGAGAGCCATCAGGGTTTAAAGGGGGAGGGAATGAGAGGTAGATACGATGGGGGAGAAATCAGATGGCCCACATTCGGAACGCGAGAGAGGGAATTAAACTTTCAAGCCAAGGAGTGAACCTACTAAGCCGTAAGCACACTAAGGCCAGGCTTAAGTGGATAGTCCCTTTAAAAGTTGAGCATAAAATAAAATAAAACACCATTCTGCCTCGTTTTCTTTCTGGCATCTAAACCCTAACAACTCCCAGCCGCACTCCAAACTAATTCAAATCGCATCCAGATTCCATGACCGGCGCCATGACAGCCTGATATTAAATCAGCCTATAACCGCTCAGCCAGCGTGAAGAGCAAATCTCCCAAACTGATGAACTAGTGGCGACATTGACTCCAGCCGCGTGATCACAGCGGGGGGGGGAAGCCCGCGAGGGTCACCCTGCACAGCGCACCTCCACACCGAACAGGGCGGGTACAAGGGACAGAGGCTGCTGCTGGGGGGGCATTCCTTGCATGGTGGAGCAGGGCCCCGTCTGGGAAACGACTGAACAAACAGCGGTCCGAGCCGCTTCCCCTAACTGGCACCAGGGCATTGTCCCGGGCTAATCCGCACCACCGAGCCACTGTCGCTCACCCAGTACCCAGTAACAACACGGCCCGGTCTGGGGGAGCGGGGAGTGATTCCAGCTGGCTGAAGCAGGGTGAGACAGACGCCAATTTGCTCATCAGATAAGGCAGCAGAAAAACAGTTTACCTCGTAGGAGTATGATTGTGTGAGTGGGTGATGATGTGTTTTTTTCCCGTGTGTGTGTTTTTTTTAAAGGGCGATTGAGATATCATGCCGATTTGCCTTGAGGGCGGCCTGGATACTGAAAACACATCAACAAACCTAGTGTGTCGCTCAGCGTTTATGGATACTGTACTGAGAGGAAAACTGTTGGTGTGTGTGTGCTAGAAAATGGCTGGATCCATTTATATGCCGTGATTATCAGAATGGTGACCAATAGAAATTTGTTTGCTATTTATTGAAAAGTTCAGATTCAATCATAAGCCAAACTGTACATGCACAAGAGATAGGGTGGGGTCTTTTGATTTGGGTATCAACTCAAATCTATCCGCCACTAAATGGCATGCTAGTTACAAATTGAATCAGGCCAACAACGTGCCCTTTGATTCTCATTTTAAATTAATTAAATAGGGCCTACAGTCAGACTTTACCCATCACAACTAATGTAATCAGAACAAAAATAACAGCAGCATAACAAATTTCTAGGTTAACACAATTCAAACCATGAATTAAAAAAAAAAAAAATGCATCATGGAAAGTATTGATGTTGATGTGATAGAGTGATATAATACTATCCATCACGCCGGTCACACCTGAATGGAAAACAAGTTGCATAGAAAAAATGCATCAGTGCTGAATAAAAGGTTAATAAGACCAAGGCCGGCCACTCACTTGTCGTACTCTGCGTTGTCCCGGTCACAGCGGGCGTCCTTGTGCTTCTGCCAGTCTTTGCCGTGTTTACAGGTGGTGAGAAGGACTACGTCTTCAGAGTTATGGACATGATACAAGGCGTTCCTTGTGTCTGACCCTATACCGGTCAGGTACCTCTTGCCCTTGAAAACAAGCATGTACTTCCTGTATGGGGGGATGGAGTTTTGTTTCATGTAGCCCCTCTCCCCTCCGGTCCGAGGATGCTCCTTGGAGAAGAGGGGGATGGAGACGTCAAAGTTGGGCCGGAAGTTCTCTGTGCTGATGCTCGCCTTGGCCAACATGGCGTGGCCGATGTCAAAGCCCAGGTCTTCCGTGTAGTCGGGCCACGTTCCAGAGTACAAGTTAAAGATGATGTGGTTCTTGCCCCCATTCCAAAGGGGAAGGCTCTGCACTTTTGCTTTGAGGTTGTGTATATACTGGGGCGAGAGCTGGTCACGGTCCAAAGTATCCAAACTCAGGATAAACAGACACGCCTGCGCCGGGTCAGAGGTGTAGAACCTGGAGCCCTCAATGGAGGACAATATATTTTGATAACTCTCTGACATCTTTTCCCCCTTCTGAAGGGGGTAAACGTACACTTTGAACCCGTTGCTCTTACACTTCAGGAAATCAAAGCAGGAGTCCATCCTGCACTGTCTCCCCGTGTACACACCGGAGATAGAGTCCCGCTTCTGCTGCGGCGATATGTGCCCGTTGTAATCTTCCGTCTCCACCTGATCCCACGGATCCAGGGGCGGCAGCGTCCCGGAGGAGCGACGCCACTGCGAAGCGACGCCGCGATCATCGCCAAAGCTCCGGCCATCGCGCCTGCTGGGACCCCTCCTAGGCAGCGGCACTTGGATGCCCCCAAAGCAGAACAGCAGAATGACACACGCACCGGTAGAGAACAGAATTAAATACCGTTTTTTGGCCTGCATGTGTCCAACGGTGTGGGCCGAGATGTCGAGCAGTAATTCCAAGGAGACCAAAAGTTTCACGTTCACCACCTCCGACGGGATCGCTCCGCCATCTTCCCCCAGGCTGCACAGTCGTTGCATTCACGTCCCCCACCGCCCGCTTCTTCGGATGCCTTGCACAAATCCAGCGATCGGTCCAGGGCATGTGGGCGATGTATATTGGTCATCCACCGTATCTTCTCATCAACCCTTAGTGTGTATTAAACCATCGCCATACTGGTCTGTGAAGAGAGGGTGTCGCGTCTCAAAAAAGCACCATACTTTCTTTGTTTACCTTTTTATGCACTACGTTTTTATCCGCGGTTTTTGGTATTTGTCTGCTATGAAATGTGCTAAAACGTGAAAC
>NC_082387.1:7623873-7676373 GCF_031168955.1 Gadus macrocephalus | reverse complement strand
TAGGATGTTTGATAGTGCCCAGGCTGTAGAGATGATGTCTACAATGGGGACAATAAACTGAAAATGAATTTATGGTACAATAACATAGCAACCTAATAATAGGGTAAAGAAAATACTGGCAACACCAAACACACAGGGGGAAAAAATGAATTAATTAATTCTAGTAGTACCTGAATGAAGAATGTTTGGAAAGACCCCTCCGTTATTCCCTCCAAGAAACTGTTGGTGAGACCATGGGGCTGGTGATGATGTTAGGGTTGTTTTGGGGGACTGGTTTTAGGGGACTGGGGGGCAGTATGATGTGACAGGACGGAAACGCAATTGCTTCAAACTGCCATTTCGCAATCTCCCCTTTCAGAGAATACGTACATATAAGGACATAATTTTGTCCAACTCTACCAATACTACCATTACTAATGCTACCAAATTTTGCTTTAATAGCGTTCGCAAAAAGGTATAAGGCAGGCAATTTGGTGTCCAAACACATACTGTAGGTCGAACAACCATACCCATTTATCAAGCAATTTACATATTTACAAATATTATTATTTATGTCTCTGAAAACGTTTTATTAATTATTAAATATTTATGTCTCTGCAAACGACATACAATCCATGTGCAATTCACTCTGGCACTCACTTGCTCCTTCCTTGGCAGTCCGGCAGGGAGCCACAATGCTTATACCAGTGGTACTCTGTCGCCATCTAGCGTTGGACTCTCAAGTTTGACATCAGTTGTGCAAAACATTATTTTTTATGATTCTTATAAAACCAGGCAACATTTTATGGAGAAGCTTCTTTAAAAAACAATTAAAAATGGTTCACTAATGATTTGCAGTGCTTTACATGTGTTCACCTGTCACATGTTGCTGGTGGCGTTTCAAACGCAACCCTCAGCCAACGAGCGAAACCCGACCAACCACATGACCCGCCCCCCGAGGAGGTCATGTGATTGGTCATGCGGAAGTAAACAGGAATTTAAGAAGACACTCGGTGATATGCAGTAAAACCTTTATAGGTTATTTAACGTGTTTTCTGTTCTGCATTTCGAAGGGGTTGAAGTTGTTAAAGTATAGCAGGGGTGTTCAAAGTCGTGCATGTTGAATATGTAGCATCAGAGCTAATCTGCTAACTTGACAATCGGGTTTAGCTCACATTGACAGCGCACACTCACGTGTTAACCATGTTTGTGTGTTTCCTCTTCTTTAGGACTGTGTGACAAACATCGTCGCGATGGTAGATTTCCTCGCCGAGAACAACCTGTGTGGTCAGGCGGTCCTGAGGATAGTGTCCCGGGGGAACGCGATCATCGCAGAGCTCCTGCGCCTCTCAGAATTCATCCCCACAGTCTTCAGGCTCAGAGACAAGAACGACCAGCAGAAATATGGAGACATCATCTGTGACTTCAGCTACTTCAAGGTACCATGCATCCAACACATGACACACTGTGTGACTGTGTCACGTCTAACCTGGCCCATGGACTTGACAGATGATTGCTCTGTATTCAGACTTTTGAATAATATTTGATTTGTGTCTAGGGTCCGGAGTACTATGAGGGGAAACTTGAAGCCAAACCAGAACTTCAAGACCTTGATGAAGAATTCAGAGAGAACAACATTGAGATCCTGACACGTTTCTATCTGGCGTTTGAAAGTGTCCATAAATATATAATGGACCTTAAGAGGTAAACCAGGATATAGCAATTGATGTGCTACCAGTTCTGAATGCAACCAGTTTATTGTCAAACGACACTGAAACAATCATCTCCAGTTTTGTGATGAGTAAAGAAACTGTTATTGTTTTTTGTGTCTAGATACCTGGATGATCTGCACGAGGGGGTTTACATTCAGCAGACCCTGGAGACGGTCATCATCAATGAGGATGGGAAACAATTACTAGTAAGTAGCATGGACACATACCGTTACCTTATTAAAAATGTACTGTATGTTTGGTGGACTATCTTTATAATAATCTTGCATACATTCTGTAATTTTTTTGTGTGTTAAATAATTAACAATTGTAGCTTTTAGTTTAAAGTGAGTATGAATATTGGCAATATTGAGGTATGCATATTGTTCAATAACTGTCATGACATAACGTGACCTTCGCTTCCCTCAGTGCGAGGCCTTGTACCTGTACGGAGTGATGCTAACGGTAATCGATCAGAAGATCGAAGGCGAGGTCAGGGAGAGGATGCTGGTGTCCTACTACAGATACAGGTGTGTGTGTGTGTGTGTGTGTGTGTGTGTGTGTGTGTGTGTGTGTGTGTGTGTGTGTGTGTGTGTGTGTGTGTGTGTGTGTGTGTGTGTGTGTGTGTGTGTGTGTGTGTGTGTGAAGGGAGGTGGTCACAGCTCAGCTTCGGTATGCAAAAGGAAACATATATCGGAGGGGTCAATAATCATCTTATTGCTATTCAGAGTGTTGGCTCAGGATATCAAATGAAAACTTGATATTGTGTATTTATATATAAATGAATACATAAAAAAACCTTAAAATGTACATTTAATATTTCTTATCAAGCGGGATTTTTTTATAATGATGTAAACGGGTTATATTATATTCCGTTTTCCCTCACTCTCTCCTCTCTCCTGCGTCAGTGCGGCGCGCTCGTCGGCGGACTCTAACCTGGACGACATCTGCAAGCTGCTGCGGAGCACGGGCTACTCCAGCCAGCCGGGGGCCAAGCGGCCCCCCGGCTACCCCGAGAGCTACTTCCAGAGGGTGCCCGTCAGCCAGACCTTCGTCAGCATGGTCATCGGCCGACTGCGCTCCGACGACATCTACAACCAGGTCAGAACCGGCCAACACACCGGGCGGACCGGGGCCGCAATGTACCGTGATGTCTCACCAGACAGCTTTTTATGTGTCAAAGTACTTTCTTGTTTTGTGTGCTTTATGTCCGATCATGCAATTTCCTACTTGTAATCTCTTTTTAAAAAGATATCTTCAATCTACCTCATGATACAAAAATTATGATATAGCGCAAAATCGGTTGAAACACAATTGATTTGGTCTCTCAAACATTTGTGATCCAAATAATCTTAAACCGATTAAAAACAAGACAATATAATTTAACGTGTGTGTGTACGTGTGTGGTCAGGTGTCAGCCTACCCCTTGCCAGAGCACCGCAGCACAGCGTTAGCCAACCAGGCCTCCATGCTGTACGTGTGCCTCTACTTCACCCCCAGCATCCTGCAAACCCAGCAGGCCAAGATGAGGGAGATTGTGGACAAGTACTTCCCCGACAACTGGGTGAGTGAACCTGGAAAAGGCTTATCTTGGTCCTCCGCCATATTGTCCTGTTTTTGGGGGGGGAAACAGGATCTTTAAACTTGTGTCTGTGTTGTGTCATGCACCATATCCAGGTGATCAGTATCTATATGGGGATCACAGTGAATCTGGTCGAGGCCTGGGAGCCATACAAGGCTGCCAAAACAGCCCTGAACTACACCCTGGACACGGCTAACATCAAGGAGCAGGTACTGTGAAGGTTTTCTATGGATAGCTGTAGAGAGAGCAGTTATCTCTTTGAAAAGCAGGAAATACTTTCTGAGCACCTGACTTTGACAAAATCACATTGTTCTTAGTGATAGTATTTTTAACGGATAACAAACAGTTTTAGTGTGTCCTTTTTGTATTAAAAACCTCAACGTCAAATGACAATGCAAAACATCAAATCTTATTATTCTCCAATTTTTGTCTCCAAATGAATATACAGTTTGATCTGTTAACCTTTCATGTAACCGAGGCAACCAGAAAAATAATCACTGCAACATCTGTGTGATTTGTAAATATGTCACGCAACTTAAAAATCACTCCAACATCTGATCTGATTCGTCTCAGGCGTGTCGCTACGCCGAGGGGATGGAGATCCTGAAGCCCAAGGTGCAGCAGCTGCTGAAGGAGGGCTTCCTGCGCGAGGAGATCATCCTGGATAACATCCCCAAGCTGCTCAACTGTCTGAGGGACTGCAACGTCGCCATCCGCTGGCTGATGCTACACACTGCAGAGTCTGGTGAGAATACACCAAAAAATACCCGTCCCAATGGGATTTATTGAAATAAGAAAATAATTGTACAAAAATATTGACGTCAGATACATCAAAATATATTTGTATTTTGTATTAAAGATATTACTATGCATAAGTACCTTTGTATTCACTTAATTAGCATTTTTAGCACATAAGACAGCTTGCATTGTACATCATTTTTATTTATTTAATATTTTATGTTATGTTAAATGATTCATGATCTAAAATCCGGGTTTTGATAGTCATATTTGTTTTCTAAATGAAACCACAAATTACACAACATGTTATTTTTAACATGTTCTGTTCCTTAGCCTACGACGTCAACAACAAGCGTCTGCGTCAGATCAAGGACCAGGTGATGACTGACTCCAAGTACAAGCCCCGCATGCTCTTCCAGCTGCTGCTGGACACGGCCCAGTTTGAGTTCACCCTCAAAGAGGTAAAACCCTGTCCTGTTCGCCCCCCTGGAGCTTCCCACACACTGCTGTTCTGATAACCAGGTGTTGTCATTCATTCTTACTGAAATCTCGACTTCATCTTTACTCATCTTGTTTTTGATAGCAGATAACTGCACACAGAATGTATAAAGGAGTAAAACGATTAGTTTATTTTTTACTTGGATTTTATTGAGTTTTCAAAAGTATTATATGGAACAGCTCAACAACGCTATTGTAATAAAAAAAACAAAAAAGATTTAATACAAAATTATAAACAGAAAGAGTATAGGATTTATTTATACCGTGTCACGACTAGAATCAATTTAATTGATTTGTAGCAAATAAAATAAACCACATTGAACATTCATTAGCCATTAGCAAAAACTCCCAACGCATAAAGGTGCGCGTTAAACCGAAGCACAACCATTTTCACAACCCGTACCAACCGGTCCCTCCACACGTTGTAACGAGTGTGTGTGTAAACAGCGCGGTAGATTGATGTCCCGACCAGTGAACAGCGGTGGATCCATCTGTTGGGAGACGGGCCCCGAGCCGCTGTCTGTTGACAGACCAGCATATGCCCGCCGCCGCCGACTCAGCCGTGATTAGCGACGAAAGGGAACCCAAATTCAATATTCTGATTACGCTTCTCATTTGACTAATGGTCGTCGCTTGTCGGGCCTGCGCCCAACATCTGCACCCCCCCCCCCCCCCCCCCCCCCTTTCCCCTATCTCCTCCAGATGTTCAAGCAGATGCTGCTGGAGAAGCAGATCAAATGGGAGAGCTACAAGAAGGAGGGGTCTGAGAGGATGACGGAGCTGGCGGAGGTGTTCTCTGGGGTCAAGCCCCTCACGCGGGTGGAGAAGAACGGTGGGACACAGTACCATGTTTCTCTTTTGGCTTTTTATAGTATGTTTAGATAATAGTCATATGATGTCATATCAGATGTGTTGTTACCTAAATGGACGTCGGCTAGCCTTAACGTCTGGATCATGCATGATTATTATGTTATATTTGTCCTAATAATGATCATTAGAATATTCATTGATTACAACGATCATTGCGTATATTCCTGATACCCTGTATTGGTATCCTAAACCCTTTTTAATTGGCCGAGGGGACTTGCACTAGTTTCTCCCCAAATGTTGTTTACATTTGTTGTCGCTACCCCCTCAGAAGCCCCGCCTCTCAATTCTGATTGGATAATGGAAAAAAACACAAATTACGTGTGAGTTGATGTTTTTTCAACTCAAGGCGTTCAGTGTGGATAGAGTGGGTAGACGCCGGGGGGAAAAAGCAGCGAGGGAAAACGCTTTGCTGTCATTGATCTGAAAACGATCGCAGAAAAGCCGGCCCCCTGAAACGCTCCCTTTGATCCAGGCCTTAATGCTGCTTCCTCGCCCTTCACAGAGAACCTCCAGGCCTGGTTCAGGGAGATCTCCAAGCAGATAGAGTCCCTGAACTACGAGGACTCCACCGCGGCGGGCAGGAAGACGGTCCAGCTCATCCAGGCTCTGGTGGAGGTGAGACCCCGCCTTCATCCCCTCCTCCAATGGGAATTAGGGGTGGGAATCACAGGGTACCTCACGATACGATACCAAACGCGATACATGGCCCGCGGAAGCGATAACATTGCGATACACTGATTCTTCAATAATCAATATATTGTTAGACAATCCTATAACGATGCATCACGATATATGTCTAATGATGAATACAAAAGGACTGTGAAGAGGTTATGCATCGTCCAAACTGAGTTCTCATTTATTCGTCTTTG
This sequence comes from Gadus macrocephalus, assembly GCF_031168955.1. Classification (NCBI taxonomy): domain Eukaryota; kingdom Metazoa; phylum Chordata; class Actinopteri; order Gadiformes; family Gadidae; genus Gadus; species Gadus macrocephalus. The sequence goes on along the minus strand of NC_082387.1, from coordinate 7,670,128 downwards.
GTCAAGTTTCCTTCATTCATGTGTTGAGCACCACATCGGGGAGCAGGGAAATCCGTTTAGTGTGCCTTATTTAATTATTTAAGATATATAGATATTTGGGGCTATATTTCCAGTCTAACTATCCAGGAATAAAGCCCAAAAATGACACATAAAATCGTAAAACAAATTATATATATGCATACCGGTATATTTCTTTTTTAAATAGAAAAGTATTATCTCGATATTTGGCTCCAGTGAATCGATTCTCGTATTGCACGAAGGGCGTCGATATTTTGTCCCCCCCTTACGTGGAGAAACCATCAGGGGTTGGTGTTTAAGGTAGGGATGATGTTCACCTATGCAGTGGGGATGGCATTGATAACTGAGGGATGCGCTTCCCTGTAATGATATTAGGAGCAGCCTAATCTCTGTGGGTTATCCTGAGAGAATCATCTGAAAGCTAATGCGTTTTGCATGCTAATTAAAATTAAGTGCAGGCTAATCAGTGGTAAATAATAGCTAATCGCTGACTCAAAGCTTTTAAGATGTCTTTAGATGGGATCTTTGGAATGAAACAGTGTCTCAGAGGGTCTGATTATTGAATTACAAGGCGGGGCTGGACCCTGTGCAGAATTCCCGGAGACGCCTCTGGAAATACTATTCGATTTCTTACAATTCATTACTTTAAGGAGCGTTAAGTCTCTAGTTCAAAGCTGTTGGAATGAAACCCGTTCCACAAAGACCTTTGCTTGATAAAAGTATCAAATCGATAAAAGGCTAAAGACAGTATTTTTCAAAGGTCCACATTGTGAAGCTTAGAATGCTGACGTTGTCTGGATCCATCGCTGTCTGACAACTCTCTCCCGCTCTCGGCTTTGACCCTGACCCGTCTCAGGTCCAGGAGTTCCACCAGCTGGAGTCCAACCTGCAGGTGTGCCAGTTCCTGGCCGACACCAGGAAGTTCCTCCACCAGATGATCCGCACCATCAACATCAAGGAGGAGGTGCTGATCACCATGCAGATCGTAGGAGACCTGTCCTACGCCTGGCAGATCATCGACAGGTAATCACAGAGTCCTCCGCCTGTCCGGTGGTAGAAGGCTGGAGCAAGCCATCACTCTGTTCATTAAGGGACTGCCTTCTCTTTTAGACCATCAGCTAAGTCAGATAACGAGAAATACATTGAGTCAGTGGTTCCCAGACTTGTTTTGCCACTGGCCCAACCCTAAGTGGTTAGGCAGTAGTAGCCGTGTAACAATTCTGTCTGTTTCTGGATAATATGGGTCCTTTTAATGCAACCTTTTTGACCATATAATTGTATTGCTCAGGAGGTAGAGCGGGTGGACTGGTAACCGGAAGGTTGCTAGTTCGATTCCCGGCTCCTCCTAGCGGAGAGAGCCAGAATCCTAACCCGGGACGAGCTGGCTGTCGCCTTGCAGGCCTGCCACCGCTCGGCGTGTGAATGTGTGCATGAATGGGTGAATGTTAGGCCGTATTGTTAAGCGCTTTGAGTGGATGCTGGTTAGAAAAGTGCTGCTTGAATGAAGTCCATTTATCATTTGTCGTATTGGTTTTCAATCAAAACTGTATCGCATATCTTTATTTTATAAGCCACCAATCACCCGTGAACCCATATGCATATCAGGCTACCCCAAGGACACAAAACAAAATAATCCACTCATCACCGTCAATACATCATATTTATTTGGAGGACGAACTTCAAAAGGTGTGAGAAGTTCCAATCAGCCAACTCGCATCCAACTCTCTGTAATTCAACTTCAGCAGCATCACTTTCTCTAGTTTTTACATTCGGAAGCCAAGCCATTGGCCGGAATTAGTATTAAACACGGACCGCACAATCGCTCGTTGTCATGCAGATGGCGCCAGATGGCTCAATCGCATGGTCGGCCAAGCGACAGGAGCCAGACCGTCTGTCTGGCCGCCCCTGTCACTTTATTCATCTTGTTAACAAACAAGAATACCAATGGGCCCGCGTGTCCTTTTCAGCACTCCGATGAGCCAGTGCCAGTTTTTATACTTCATAGAAATAAACACAAACATTCTTGAATCCACTTCAACCGGCGTCTCCTCAAATGTCCCTCAGGCGACACGAGGAAACTGCTGTGTTTCCCTGAAAGGAGCTCTTATTTTTAAGTTGACAGGATGCTGCTGTTGTTGTTGTTGTGTGCGCTGTTAACCCCGTGTGTCTCCTGCAGCTTCACCAGCATCATGCAGGAGAGTATCAGGGTCAACCCGTCCATGGTGACCAAGCTGAGAGCCACCTTCTTAAAGGTACAGCCACACACAAGTTTAACAAAGAAACCGAAAGCGAGGTCTTGATCGGTCAATGGTACCGTTGCATAGTTACACCAAGGGGTCGAGCGGTAACATGTTGTGGACGTCTGTGCGTGCAGCTGGCCTCCGCCCTGGACCTGCCGCTGCTCCGGATCAACCAGGCCAACAGCCCGGACCTCCTCAGCGTGTCTCAGTTCTACTCCGGGGAGCTTGTGGCTTACGTTAGAAAGGTACTTCAAAACGTATACGCTGTGTTTCTGGTGAACTCTGACGTGGTTTATTGCAATGTGTTGGTGGTGATTGGTCGAAACCAGCTGGAAAGGGAGCATTGTGGACTGTGGGACGTCTCCTGGAGTATATTTTTAGGTATTGTAATGCCCCCCCCCCCCCCCCGTTTGACCGTTTGGTTGGGAAGTTTAGTAAAATCATAGCTAGGATGTTATAGATCCAATATGGCTGTGAAGGTGCTTCAAAGCCCACAGCCTGTAAAGCTACCATGCTAGCTATGTTTTTCATACCAGCACTATATCAATTATGTTGAGTAACAGTGAACCCCATATCCCCCAGGGGGGGAAGTATTGTTTACTCTGTGCTCTCCTTTTAAAGATTCCTCACACAGAACCTGCCAAATGTTTCTCATCAGGATGAAACTCCTCCAGCCATGTGTGGGGAAGTATGTATACATCCTGTCTCAGGTTTTCCAACACATCTCTTAACGTTTCCCCTCCAGGTGCTTCAGATCATCCCAGACAGCATGTTCACGTCGCTGGCCAAGATCATCAAGCTGCAGATCCACGACATCACGGAGGTGCCCACGCGCCTGGACAAGGACAAGCTGAAGGACTACTCCCAGCTGGTGCCGCGATACGAGGTCCGCAGGACATGGGTCGTCCGCTGCTCAGGAATATAACATGTTGATTTATTTATCGCCACCAGGTGGCGCTGTTGTTACACTTACTTGTTGTGTAACAACAACGACGCTCGTGGAGTGAATCGATTTAAAAAATAGTTTATTGGGAGTGATTATAAGATTTCCCTTCATGTTAAGGGGACGCTTTTGTCCATAGCAACGTACAATAAGTAGAATTGTCTGAAAAGGGAAAGAAACAATGGAAGGATGATCAAAGAACCAATGCTAAGTACTATTTTCAAGGGGAAGGACGTACAACATGCAATAAGTGCGTAAGAGATTAATGTATGTTGTTGTGCTTCGTGTTGTCTACAGGTGGCCAAACTCACCCATGCCATCTCCATCTTCACCGAGGGGATTCTGATGATGAAGACCACCCTGGTGGGGATCATCAAGGTACCACTGGCTCCTGACGATTTATGAAATATTCGAAGCGTTATAACAGCCGAACGATTAACGGAGTGACGCCATGTTGTCTCTCCAGGTGGACCCCAAGCAGCTGTTGGAGGACGGTATCAGGAAGGAGCTGGTGAGGAGAGTGGCGTACGCCCTCCACAAGGGGCTCATCTTCAACCCCAAGGCCAAGGTTAGGGACACACACACACACACACACACACACACACACACACACACACACACACACACACACACACACACACACACACACACAGAGGTGGGTGAACCAAGTACAGTAGGAGAGTAATAGAATAAATTACAAACAAAATAAAGAAATTTGAAAAATATGAGTATAAATGTTGATGCAAAAATAGACATAATCCTTAAAAACGGTCGTAGTCGTTTTCCCCGTCACACTATTTCACCGCATGAGGCTAATGATAGCTGTCAAGGTGACGGCCATGCAGTTATGAATATTCAAAGGTATAAATTCAAAGCCTTTTGTTTTGTCCGACCCACAATCAACATATCATGGCATGTGGCCCGGTGTAGATGGTCTCTAATGAGGTGAAATAACTGCATGGACGCCCTTCTCTCCGCCCCAGGCCAGCGAGCTGATGCCCAAGCTGAAGGAGATGGCCGCCACCATGGACGGCTTCTACCGCTCCTTTGAGTACATCCAGGACTACGTCAGCATCTATGGCCTCAAGATCTGGCAGGAGGAGGTGTCGCGCATCATCAACTACAACGTGGAGCAGGAGTGCAACAGCTTCCTCAGGACCAAGGTGTGTGTGTGTGTGTGTGTGGCTGTGGCTGTGTGTGTGTGTGTGTGTGTGTGTGTGTGTGACAATGTGAGAGAGTGAACCAGAGAGAGAGAGTGAACGAGCGAGAGAGTGATTGAACGAGTTTGTTTTTTGATTTATACAGTGCTTATATGGATACAAGTATTAACCAAAACAAATGAGTTAAAACATGATAAGCCCGCTTTACGTTGAGAGATGCGTACACTCAAGGCCTCCCGCACCCCCGTGTCTCTGCCTGCAGATCCAGGACTGGCAGAGCGTGTACCAGTCCACCCACATCCCCATCCCCAAGTTCCCCTCGGTGGACGAGTCGGCCACCTTCATCGGCCGGCTCTGCAGAGAGGTCCTGCGCATCACTGACCCAAAGTAGGTCCTTCCTCACTGGGGGCGGGGGGGAAACGGGATGTCATTGAATAGCTAGATAGGCGGTTGTTGTTAGCAATGCAACGTCAACGTTGTATGACCCCCGTGGGCAGGGGCGTTGCGAGGTAGTGTGGGGGCCCCAAGCAAGAATTCTTAGGGGGCCGATTGTTGACGGGGGGGGACGGGGGGGGGGGGGGTGTTCGGAGCGATTGTTGACGGGGGGGTATGGAGCGATTAGTCTGTTGTAGTCGTATATAATGTCTACCTAACACATAAATGGACTGCATTTATCGATTTACTAACCAGTGGCCCCTCAAAGCACTTCATAATAATTGCCTAACACTGCTTCTGACAGCCAGCTCGTCAGAAGCAGTTAGGGGTAGATTGTCTTGCTCAGGACCAACCTAGAAACCTTCCGGTTACAAGTCATCCCGCTCTACCTCCTCACCTACTGCCGCCCCCTAGTATAAATAGTAAATAGTAGCTTCAGGTGTTAATTGGAGTGGGGCGTCACACACCGATCACAGTGAGTAACCCTCCCCTGTTCATGTTGCCAGGGCGACGTGCTTCATGGACCAGCTCAACACCTGGTACGACCTGAAGAGCCACCAGGAGGTGACCAGCAACCGGCTGTTCTCGGAGATCCAGGACACGCTGGGCACCTTCGGCCTCAACGGGCTGGACCGCCTGCTCTGCTTCATGATTGTCAAGGAGCTGCAGGTGATTGGCCGGCTGACCGGGACCTTTTCCCCTCGACCAATCAGGTGTCAGTGACGATAGCGTCATCGACAAGCGCCGGCCTTGACTGGTGCTCTGCTCGGTGACGCTTGTGTGGGAGAGACTAACATGACATGCAGTCAGACGGACTATAAGATGTGTGAGTGTGTCTATCAACCCTGTCATCCTGTATCTCGCCGTGCCGCCCCTCAGAACTTCCTGACCGTGTTGCAGAGGAGTATTCTGCGGGACAAGGCCGTGGTGGAAGTCTTCAAGGGCATGATGACAGCTGCCAACCCGGTGCAAGGCATCGTGGGTATGTGACGGCCCTCTTTAAAAGCACCGCCCGCCAGTGTTGTCTTGTCTTGTCGATGACGTGATGAATAATGCAATGTTTCCCTTTTACCTTTTGTTTCCTCGCCTTCAGCGAACGCCAGCAAAGTGTACGCCAACGCCACCGCAAAGACCCAGAAGATCTGGGGAGGGTATTTGGAGGCCATCATGAAGGTTCTCCACCAGTTCCCATCCTAGAGCTCATTCACAATCATTTACTGTTCCTTTAATAGCCACAAGAAAATGGTGATTCAATACTTTTGATGGTTCAACCTCAATAGTGAGGCAGAGCCATCGAAAGTATCGAATCACCATTGAAGCAACACATTTTTTTTTTTAACGCAATCAAATCTTGATAAGTTCATTCCACTAATAGTCCTGATCAATAATGTCGAGTATTCCGTGGTTTTTGGATGATTTCTTTAGATACTTCATCGGATAAAGGAGGAGAAACATGTCCCGTTCATGTTCGTGTTTTTCCCAGGTCGGTCAGATGCAGATCCTCAGACAACAGATCGCCCACGAGCTCAACTACTCCTGCAAATTTGATTCCAAGCACCTGGCCGCTGCCCTGGACAACATCAACAAGTAAGCCTTGGGATTTGTCCACGTTTGTCAGGTGTTTTTTTTTTACTGTTGGCTTTATGACTGACCTGTAAAGAATGGTAAAATGGTAAATGGACTGCATTTATATAGTGCTTTTCCTGTAACCAGTGGCCACCCAAAGCACTTTAACAATATTGCCTCACAATCACCCATTCATGCACATATTCACACACCGATGGCGGAGTCAACCATGCAAGGCGACAGCCAGCTCGTCGGGAGCAGTTAGGTTTAGGGACACCACGACGCTCGGCTAGGAGGAGCCGGGGATCGAACTAGCAACCTTGCAGTTACCAGCCGACCCGCTCTACCTCCTGAGCTACTGCCGCCCTACTATTCCAAACAAACATAGATGGCCAGAAAGACAGTGTCATTTGTTTGCTGCTAACTGAACTGTCAATATTGCATTAATTTCCATTTGTTAATCACAAAGGATGAACAAAACCTGCCAGGGGCAGCTGCTGATAATACAATTGAAAGCGATGAGATGACCCATTGATCTTAAAACATCAAATTAGGCATTCAAACTCGGTGGTGAAGGACTCGCTGTGAGTCGCTCTCCGACCCTGACCAACGGCCGCTCTCTTAATACCTGTCGTGACGGCTGCTCTCAGGTCCTTGCTGGCGGACATCGAGGCCCACTACCAGGACCCGTCGCTGCCCTACCCCAAGGAGGACACCCTGCTGTACGAGATCACCGCCTACCTGGAGGCGGCCGGCGTTCACAACCCACTCAACAAGGTCCGCACGGAGAACCTGGTCTCAGTGGTTGCTCAGGCAACAGGGCGACTCTGCAGGCGCAGATTTCCACATGCAATGCAAAGTGTGTGTGTGTGTGTGTGTGTGTGTGTGTGTGTGTGTGTGTGTGTGTGTGTGTGTGTGTGTGTGTGTGTGTGTGTGTGTGTGTGTGTGTGTGTGTGTGTGTGTGTGTGTGTGTGTGTGTGTGTGTGTGTGTGTGTGTGTGTGTGTGTGTGTGTGCGCCTGCCAACAACTTTCTACAGCCAATGAGATGGTTGACGATGTAATGAGGCCTGTGTTTTTTGTATATCAGTAGTAAGTGGTGTAACAAGTGTTTTCTGGTTGTCTGTGTGACAGATCTATATCACCACCAAGCGCCTTCCTTACTTCCCCATCGTCAACTTCCTGTTCGTCATCGCCCAGCTGCCAAAACTACAGTACACCAAAAACATTGGCAAGTGTCAACATCAGTTTTTTATGTACATATTTCTACGTTATTTTCAATTTCTTGCTTCAAATTTCCGATGGAAGACATTTTTTTTCACATTTGACATTTTTAAAGTATGGAAAACATTGTACTCAAAACTTAAAAAAAACATTACATTTAACAGAGGGATGTTTCCACTACACATTTACCGTATATCTTTTGAGGAAAATGTCAAAAAGTGTAATAATATACATCTCAAAGTCAGCTTATACACTCAGTCTTGGTTTGAATCCCAGCCCCGCTCGCGGTTTTGTGTAGTTTGTAGCTCATATAAGTCTGAAACACCATCAATAGTTAATAGTGTGCGCTAATCAGTCACCCGGTTGGCCACTTAGCCCCGGAGGAAAAATGGACTCGATAAGTCAGCGTGAACAAAATTTGAAGGAAATCAATGTGCTGAAATTACATGAGATGGCAAAGGATTTCAGGGAACATCATTTTGCTGAGGCTGTCTGCACACCATCATAACCCAACAGCAGACAAATAATTCAAAGTAAATCACAGATTCGTAATAAAAAAGGCTCAACAAGTCATTGTTTGCATTACGTGTCAGGTAAGCATTGGCATGACCCTGTGGGTTGTTGGTTCCCTTCCCTCAAGGCATGACCTGCAGGAAGCCCGCCGACCCGGTGGACTGGCCCCCCCTGGTTCTCGGCCTGCTCACGCTGCTGAAGCAGTTCCACTCCAGATACACTGAACAGTTCTTGGCTCTCATTGGTCAATTCATCCGGTCAATCATGGAACAGTGCACGAGGTAACAAAGCAAAATCTGTTGTTTCTTTTTAATATTTTGGCGCTCCAGATGATGCTAGTTAACTAGGTCGTTAACGATCTTATAAGTCAACAAATAATCCAAACATGTTTAATGTTGGAAGGCACTTCTATAACGTTGTCTCACCTCTTGTTGCCCCTGCAGTCAGAAGATCCCTGACATGCCGTCAGACGTGGTGGGGGCCCTGATGCTCCTGGAAGACTACGTGAAGTACACCAAACTGCCACGCAAGGTAGGGCTGCCATCATGCTAGCCACATATTAGCTTGCGCCATCATGCTAGCCTCACATTAGCTTGCGCTAACGTAGGTCCGCCATCATGCTAGCCACACATTAGCTCGCGCTAACGTAGGTCCGCCATCATGCTAGCCAGTACCACACATTAGCTCTTGCTAACGTAGGGCCGCCATCATGCGAGCCACACGTTAGCTTGTGCTAACGTAGGGCCGCCATCATGCTAGCCGCACGTTAGCTTGTGCTAACGTAAGGCCCGCCATCATGCTAGCCGAACATTAGCTTGTGCTAACGTAGGGCCGCCATCATGCTAGCCACACTTTAGCTTGTGCTAAGGTAGGGCCGCCATCATGCTAGCCACACGTTAGCTTGTGCTAAGGTAGGGCCGCCATCATGCTAGCCACACATTAGCTTGTGCTAACGTAGGGCCGCCATCATGGTAGCTACTATTACGTAGTTCTTCAAGGAAAGTGGTCAAATCCAAAGGAATAGCTTTAAAGAGACTTTATTTAGTATAAAGTATTTTCGGTATGGTAAACTGATACTCTGAAGCAAGGAGAGATTGAAGATGTGTCTAAGCACGTGCTGAGCGTTCTCCTAGCTGATCAATAGACCTTAACCCTGTCCAATAGCTGCCGGAAGAATTCTGGCTTGCTCTGGCTCCAACCGTCTGTTATGGTATGGATCCTCAAGCCCGGAAGTAGTGGGAGGAGCCGGGTTGACGGCCTCCTTACCTGTCTGTGGTGCTGCCTTCTGTGGCTAAAGTATTTATTGCAGCCTTCAGTAAGGTCTTGCTCCCCTTGTGGCTATGTATAGTATTTACGGCTTATATGTTTGGTCCTACTCCCTAGTGGTTAAGTGAGGGAAATACAGCTTGTGTTCTTAAAATACGTAACACTACACATTAGCTTGTGCTAACGTAGGGCCGCCATCATGCTAGCCACACATTAGCTTGCGCTAACGTAGGTCCGCCGTCATGCCAGCCACACATTAGCAATCACTGCACAATCAAGAGGGTTTGAATCTAAAGGTTGGAATTGATGATAATGATGGTGATGGTTGATTGATTTAATTCAACCAATTTAATTGACACTATATAAGGGTAGAGTAAAGTATAGTTGAGGGTCTTTATAGATTACGGTCCTAAGCTTTGCCCAAATCACCCTTCTTGATGGACCAATATAATACTACTGATGACAAACAACCCCACATTGATGACTATTGGGGTGTGAATGAGTGATTTTCTTTGTTCCTTTCCGTCCCATAAGGTGGCTGAAGCTCATGTCCCCAGTTTCATCTTCGATGAGTTCAGGACTGTGCTGTGAAGTCCTCAAGATTCGTATTTTCAACGACATCTGATTGCAAACGATTTATGTTCTTTCTATTGATTTAGTTTTATTTATTTTTTATTCCATCTTTATACAATTAATGCACTAATACCATACGGTATATTGATGTACTACTTTCAATAACCTGTCTTATCATGTCTTGTTGCCAACCGTTTGTCAATTCACTTTGTGCTATTGCCTAATGAAATTCATTGTATTTTAATAAAATATTATTTACATGATTATTGGTTATCCATTAATGTAGGCTATACATTTTAAAAACGTATTGACAAACGTGTTTAGATCTTTAGGTCCATGTTTATATGATGTGATTGTCTGTGTTAAACATGATAATTTAGCAGAACCAATATATTGTTACAAACAATTAAAAATATATATTGTCCTCCGCCATTGAACAAATGATAAGTCGTGTACCGTTAATGTTATGTCCAATGTTATGTCAGTACTAACTAATGTAACATCTGGACAACAAATAACTCCTAAGCTGTGTTCGAAATCGTTCCCTATCATGGATGTAGTGCACTAAATAGGGTGCACGCCATTTTGTAGGGTGTTCGAATTCTCAGTGGTCCACTATATAGGGCACTATATAGTGGACTTAAAAACATACGATGTACCCTACATGTTACTCCCGTATACCGCAATGCGGTCGTGTTTTTCCGGAGGAGAAGAAGCTGAATAACCGCGAAAACGAATACATTTAATGATGGAGTCTCCGGCTTTCGTATGTAATGTCAACAATTTATTTGGGATTTAACATAGAAAATTTAACATTCAAAATTAGTTTAAAAAAAACTTGACCAAGGAAATGTAACATTCAACATCAATACAACCTCCAGCTTTCCTCGTGAGTGCCCGGTTTGTTTACATGATGTGGGCGCATCTGTCTGCGTCACACAAATACCCGGCGCATTTACTGACGCAAATGACGTTTAGAAATGTTCAGCGTAGCGTCCGAATTCTCGTTCCCTATTCCCTATATAGTGCACTATATCATGTACACAATAGGGAACGAGTGTAGAGGGAACGAGTGTAGAGGGAACGAGTGTAGAGGGAACGAGTGTAGAGGGAACGAGTGTAGAGGGAACGATTTCGAACACAGCTCTACTGTGAAACGTACAACCCGGAAGTGCATGCCGTTCTATTTCCCCGGGTGTTCTACATTCACGACTGCTTCCGGAGTTCAATCAAAAGTTGGTCAAATCATCTCAAGTCTTTCGATTCTCGATATATTTTAATTTATTGAATATGACACAGATATTCAAATTAATAACACACAGCCAAATCAGTTTCCGTGGTTAACGTGAAAGCTTATGCTAATATCGATCATATCATCGTAAGACGCATCCTGGTCGTTCCAAGTCAGTAAAACCCAAACTGCTGGAGTCTCTCAAAACCTTATGTCGTTCAGCGCGGTCCAAGCGGCTCTATCAGGGCTTAGGTCATGCCAGGAGGATGTCGGGACCAATATGGACATGTTGACATATGTGGCCATGGACCTGGTGGAGTCCCACGGTGAGTAAAGCAAGAGATAAAGATCCCTATATACGTGTTGTCCGTTTTGTTTGGTGATGAAAGGTGTCATGTCGATTAATGTTGTTCCAGAGACGGAGCACAGCAGCAGCTTGGAGACGCTCCAGGCCATGATCCTGGAGAGTGCCGAGCTGGAACGAGAGATGAACTGCTTCTCGAACATCGTTGAGCATCTGAACTCGGAGGTGAGTCTGAAACACACACACAAACACACACACGCGGAGTTCGCCGCCCCACCTGCCCATATGGACGGCACGCGCATGACACACACACACACACACACACACACACACACACACACACACACACACACACACACACACACACACACACACACACACACACACACACACACACACACACACACACACACACACACACGTCTGAGGAAAACTGTCTAAGCCTTAGAACGATATCCTCAGACAGGTGTCTGACGAGCTGCACACACACCTGTCTGAGGGGTTAGTGCTGTTATAGCTTAATTACGACATTGTACACCATGTAAAGTCATGACTTGTGCGCACAATTGTAAATTCAGTCATATTTCTCAACAAAACATCGATTACATTTTCTAATCTAATACACATTGTGAACTCGGTGGAAAAGAGTATTTCTTAGAGAGAGAGAGAGAGATTGACCGTGTTTTCCTCAGGTCAGCCAACTGCCGCCTGAGGCCTTGTTCAGCCTGTCGGATCGCGTGAAGGAGCAGTATGAAGCCAAGAGGGCCTCCCTGTCCAAGGCAGAGCTGCACAACCATCAGAAGGTGCTTGCCTTCAAAGAGGGGGTTGGCAGCGCTCTCCAGCCAGGTGAGAAGCACCGAGAAGCAGCCGGGATGCTACCTCTGTGATGTGGTTTGTTCAGTTCGCAGACATGTCAGTCGGTTATTGGAAGGAACATGGTTATTTCGTAACACTGAAGAAACCTAAGTTTGATCCCAGCTGATTTTTGTCCATCGTAAGATGAGTTCCCGATTATCACTGGGGATGGAAATGACTAAAGGTGATACTCAACAGTCAGCGTATGTGAATCGTCATATTATTTATTATACATTATATTATTAATTGATAATATTAAGATGGCTTGTTTTCATGTTTTATTTCATTTTGATGAGTTGGATCAATTCAAATAGTTGTGCTATCATAAAGTCTTTTATAATGCAATGTCTAATGTAATGTAATGTACATTTGTTCATCCTTTCGTTGTTCCTTCTTCAGAGAATGGAGAGGAGGCAGAGAACCAGGATGAGGACATCGCTGTGACACAGAGATTCGTCAACTTCACCTGCCCGCTCACACAGGTGAGTTCCAGTCTCAAGCATCTCTTGAAATCACTCAGGCAAATTCTCCAATGCATGTTATCTTGCCAGTTTAAAAACATACTGTATGTATTTTGGCTGGGTTTAGTTTTACATAAAAAAAAAAGAAAATTTCTCTAAAAAGGAAACCTATACATGCATATACAACAAAGAAGAAATTTAGAATATATTATTGACTGCCAGTTAGTCTAAGGACTGTATGTATTTTTAAGGAGCGGAGAACCTGAAATATAGAAAGAAACGACAGACAATTAATTGTTTTTCATGTGCTTTGACCTTCCTGTTTTGCAGGTGGAGATGGAGAATCCCATGAAGAACAAAGTGTGTAACCACCACTACGACGAGGGGGCTATTCTGGCCATGATCAAAGCAAGGCACAAGCAGCACAAGAAATTCCGGTACACACTCACACACACACACACACACACACACACACACACACACACACACACACACACACACACACACACACACACACACACACACACACACACACACACACACACACACACACACACACACACACACACACACACACACACCCCTCTTTAAATATCACATAGTAAATGGCAGGTTTGCGACCAAATCAAAGTGGTGTACAAACCTCCAATAACATTGTTGCCTGTAATTGGTCGACAATACAACATGCGTGTTTGCGTCCGTTGACCTCGTCCCCCCCCCCCCTCCCCGTGCAGTTGTCCGGTGGTGGGCTGCGGGAACATCAACGTGATCCAGGCAGACCTGGTCCCAGACCCGTTTCTCAAGAGGAGGATCCAGAAAAGAAACGCCAGCCAGGTGTAGCGGAACCCGTCTGTTGGACAAGAAAAGTTATAGTTATGTTTTATATTTGTTGATTTATTAATATACACAGTTCATTTACAGAACTGGGTGACTTAATTTGATATAGTTGGCAGTATTGATTCTACGTCTAGTAGTTTTCATGTCAACGTGCAGTACACTTGGAGAACCACAGGGAGGCGGTCTTTGAATTTGAATGTTCTTTGTTCCTTTGAATAAAAGCCTGTTGGAAAAGCCGATGGAAGTGGAAGTTCAATTGATTTGAGTGTTGGATTATACAGTGGATTATACGGCTCCCTTTAACGCAAACCAAAGTGGCCTATCGTTATGTTGTCAAATTCACAGTTGGGCCTAAAAGGTTTCATAAAACCCCTTGTGATTTGCCACCTGTAGCTCAACTGAAGTCTTGTGAGATATGATCTGAGAATGCGAAGGAGTTGCAGGATTTGACAACATTGTGTATATATAAACATCTCTTTCCAGAAAGTCACGGCTAAAGAAGCTTAAGCTGCCATTTTATTTTTAAAGTGCACTCAAGACTCTTGGACAAACCTGCTCAGCCATGCAGATTTAATTGTTAATTTAATTTGTGAAATTAGCCACGTAATTTATTCTCTTGTTGATGGCCTTGAGTTAATGGAAAAACAGGTTAATCTCCTGTTTAACACCCTTTTATACAGTCTATATGTTTTTATACAGACCTTATTGTGGTCCATTCATTATTATTATTCATAAATCTCCTTCCACAACCTCAGTTTTTACCCCCAAAATATGGCCCTGATTTTCCCTGTGTACTTTTACAAAGAGCTGAACAAACTAATATTGTTCCACAACAGAGGGAATTAACTCTGACGTGTAAATCTCCCTTTCTGCTTCCCCCTAATCAAAGGGTTTTGTTGGAACACAAAACAATTTCAGATCAAACTAGGTGAAGCTAATCTTTTAATAACATTACATCAGACATTTCTCAGTTTAGAAATGCGATTTGAAAGTGGAAAAATACTAGGCCTGATGTAATGGGTTCTTAACCTTTTGTGTGTGTGTGTGTGTGTGTGTGTGTGTGTGTGTGTGTGTGTGTGTGTGTGTGTGTGTGTGTGTGTGTGTGTGTGTGTGTGTGTGTGTGTGTGTGTGTGTGTGTGTGTGTGTGTGTGTGCTTGCTGAAAGTGCACCTTAATGGTAAAGGAACCAACCGACACGTCAAACAATGCTGAGTCACTCATTCCTGCAGCGCGGGTCTCTGTGTTCGAGCCCGGCCACTTACCTAATCAAATCGTTCTCCCGGCCGCCGCGGTTCTGCCGCGTCGCTCACTCGTGACAGCTGTCTCGTTAGGTGGATAATACGACAAACAGGTGCGGGGGCTTGACGCCCGCGCCCTCATCTGGGGTACATAACATGTCGCAGGTTGATGCATTGGCCTGGACACGTTGCGTTTGGCAGCGCATGGGCAACTTTAACTCCCTTTAGAGCAGCGGTTGACATCCCGTGCTTGATCTTACCTTGTGAAAGGACCTGGCGTGAACCAAACATGAGGGTACATTGAGCTGGGAGGTCGGCCTAGCTCAGGTGGTAGAACGTGTTGACTTGTAACGGGAAGATTGCTAGTTCGAGTGTTGAGGTGTCCCTGAGCAAGAGTTGAGGTGTCCCCCCTCAACCTAACTGCTCCAGTCCTGATGAGCTGGCGGCCGCCTTGCGTGGTGGACCCCACCGTCGGCGTGTGAATGTGTGTATGATCTGTTGTAAGTTGCTTTAGATAAAAGTGTCAGCTTTTTACGATTGCTTTACGTCATGGAAACTCTAAGGTCGACCTGTGGGGTCTTATTGTGCTCACACCAGGGGAGCTGTATGGCTAGCTCATATCAGTTCATCGTGCTGTGCTATGCTTTACGTGTGCGTTTTCTTTTGTTTCAAATTAATCAAAAGAAATGTCATTTTCAGCAAAGTGTCAGAACTTCGACCCCATGCTGTTACTGCTGTTGCAAAACAACTGCGCTGATGGGGAACAAAAAGCTGATCTTTATTCACAGCTGCGACTTTGTGACCTGAGGGCACAGGTGGAGAACAGAAGAGACGTTTAAAAAAAGTTTAGTTCAACTTAACTTTACTAAATGTGTAAGTGATGTTTTTTTTTGCAGATATTGAATCCCTCCTGGTAGTGTAAGCCTCTCACCTACAGACACTGGTGCACTGGTTAATTTACTTGTAATTGTTCTTAAAACAGCCAAAGTGGAGGTTACATGATTATCATCATTATCATCAGGGAAGACATCAATTACTTGCAAATTAGACATAATCATTAAGACAGCAAAGCATGATTATACAACGGGGGCCTAAATCCAGCGATCTGATTGGTTCCTAACTGTTGTATAATGAGCGTATACATAACTGCTATGACGCCCGATCATTTTGTGAAAGTTTGCATATCACTCCGCGCCTGGAAGTAGTAACAGTAAAAAATATGTTGAATGATGGATATTGGAGAGGGTGTAAATGTTGTTACTCCGGGAGTGAGCAAGGCGATGGAGAGACTAACGAAAGCTGAGGCACACGGCGAGTGAACTGCTCCATAGGATAAATTGGCGGCGAACCGCTCTAGCCGAGCCTTCTCTCGGAGGGACAGTGGTATAATGAGCACATACCACATCCTGTCGTGATCTATCTATTGCTTAATTATAAGTCATTATTTTTTTCTGGCAGTTCATTCTATACTTTTATTTTGTAATATGTTATTATAATAAATATAAATGGTTTAGCTTGATCCTGATGCAATATTTGGTGTCAAAATTCATGCAATTTTGGGATGCAAGCTATTCTCCAACTTGTTGCTGAGCCGTATACACCAATCACTGAGCGATTCGTACATTACTGTTCTCTGTATACTAGACCTCATCCTCTGATTTATCATGTTTGGTTTAGTTCTACCACCTCCTTACCCTCCCCCACCACCACCACCACCACCATCCCTCCTTGACGAAGTTCTCGTCCTTCTTCTCTCCCCCCCCCCTCCTCCTGTTCCTGCTCTTCCACTCCCTCCCTGATAACTCTTGCCTCCCCCACTGTAATGACCAACTCTTTACGGCCTTGGAATGCTTTCATAGATAACACGACCGGGAGGAGTGTGTTCTGACCTCGGTGTGTGTTTGTGTGAGATTGTGTGTGTTTTTATGAGGACGTGTGTGTTTGTGGGGACGTGTGTGTGTGTGGGAACATGTGTGTTTGTGTGAGATTGTGTGTTTTTATGAGGGCGTGTGTTTGTGGGGACGTGTGTGTGTGTGTGTCTGTGTGGGGGGGGACTTGTGTGTTTGTGTGAGATTGTGTGTGTGTTTGTGAGAGTGTCTGTGTGTCGGTGAGTGTGTGTGCGATTGTGTGTGTGTTTGTGCGAAAGTCTGTGTGTGTTGGTTTGAGATTGTGTTTGTGAGAGTTTGTGTTAGTGTGTGTGTTTGTGGGGACGTGTTGTTGTGTTATGCAGGCTAAATGCCCGGCAGGAGCGCTGTGTGCTCGGGCTGAAAGGCCTGACGCGTTTCTGAACACGGATAAAACCCCGACCATCAATCCTTTCTGAAGCAATCAGGCTTCCAAACAAAAAGCATGTTTTCTCTTGAACAAATTCCACCTCTCCGTGAAACAGAGGTTTTAGTTTTAGTCTTGTTTCCTTTCTCCCCGCACACCAAACATTGGTTTGATTTGCTACTCAAGTCCAGTCAACATCAAATGCGTAAAGTGCTTTTCTCTAAGTAATGTGCTTTGCAGGTCCCAAGGTTGAACAGCAACCCTTTGTTACCCGACGTATGTCCACCATACTTTTTCAAATTCCTCAGTTTGTTCGAAATCTCTTGAATTCATTAATTTTTTCTTCCTTTCATTTCTCTTCATTTTATTTCCCTTCTGGCTCCTCTGATCTGCAGTTTTTCTCAGCTCTCAGGTGTAGGGCTCAGAGTTGTCTTGATGGATTCTACCACCTCAGGAAAACTCACCGTACCACTCTCCCCCCATCTCCCCCTTCTACCCCCCTCTTCCCCCTCCCCCCTCTCCCCCCTCTCCCCCTCCCCCCTCTCCTGTCTGCACCCAACTTGGCAAAGGGAAGATCCTACTAGCTCATCCTTCCTACTGGAGTGCAGCCAGAGTGGTGTTCAGTGTACCGCCCAAACAATAGTTTAGCAGAGAAATTCAAGATTGCCACCCTGCCAAGAATCTCCCTTGTTAAAACACATTCCTGCTCACAGAATGAGCGCTGAAGTTGGAAGATATTAAGATCATCATTCAGCAGGGTAGCCACATAGACACATACACACGGCCACCACAAGTCCCCAGCTGTGTGCGGTGGCTCTTCAGGAAACCACTCAATGCCCCTCTGTGTGGTAAACAGAATCCTACCTCCCCAAAACATATTTATGCTTTAATATGGACCAACCACCAACGTATTTCCTCTCACCTCAAGGTGTGTGTGTGTGTGTGTGTGGTTTTGTGTGTGTGTGTGTGCCTTGTTGTTTGTGTATGTGTGTGTTTGGCTGTGTGTGTGTGTGTGTGTGTGACTGTGTTTCTGAGTCTCTTCACAGTGCATGTATGCCATGTTTTCCATTAAAGGCAGCACACTGGGGTCGGTTCTCAGATCGCTTGGCCATCGGTTCATCCCCCCCCCCATTTACCAGTGTAAATATCTGCAACTATGTCATAAGGTAAAGAATACACAAAATGTATATTAAACGATGTATAATGTTTAATAACATATTTGAAATACCCATAACAATAATAAATATGAATCAATCATAGATTGATTACATTCATATGCTAACCTTTGTTGTGCTGTATAACTAGTTTGGTAAACCTAACAGGAGAGTTACACACATAACTCATAGCCACCTGGTTACTCTCACAAATCCGACTTTAGATTAATATCTAAAGTCTGCTAGCAGACACGCTCAAATCTGGGTGAACAGGTGGGGATCCATAAGCCTGTTATTGGCGCCAGCAGCAGTAAACTATACCACAGTATCTTGAGTCAACGCTGTGCAGACCGCCCACAGTAGTAATACCCCTCCCTCTGAAAGCCTCGTCCATTCGGGCAAATGAGGATTTCTTCAGTAGAATCTCCAAACAGAAGTTTTGAGACACTCAGAAGCTTGACTTTAACATAGTACCACGGCTGGAAGGATCCCAGAAGAGGGTGTGGTCCTCGCTGTTTACCTGAACATCGACATAGTGTATTGGCTCTGTTGAGGAACACATACACATGGAGCTTTCACTGGGACACTCTTTGTGATCAGAGCCTGTTTGTAAGGCTTCTGTTTAGTTGACAATACGCCCTCAATGCCAGTGTGTGTGGTCCGAGGAGAGGCAGTCCATGGTTGGCACGGCTGGTGCATCACCAAGGCGCTGCTGTTTTCACACACACACACACACACACACACACACACACACACACACACACACACACACACACACACACACACACACACACACACACACACACACACACACACACACACACACACACACACACACACACAACGGGTTGGGTTGCCACGGTGAACATGAATGCGCATTCATGGTCCTTTGCTAAAACACTATTAGTCAGGCGTTATGTGAACATTCCTGAACTTGTGTGTGTGTGTGTGTGTGTGTGTGTGCATGTCTGTGAGAGAGAGTGTGTGTGTGTGCGTGTCTTGTTTGTGTGTGCGTGCGTGCGCAACCTTGCAAAAATGATTACCTCAGTCGTCCTGTGGGGTCTTTAATCGGGGAGAAGCCTTAGGTCGGAGACCTGTAAACATTACGAGGTTACATCGATCTTTATCCAGTTGCCCTGGCAACCGCGCCAGCCGACAAGAAAACTATAGATTGGAAGAAAGTCCCTCAATGACTGAAAGAGTCAATGGTTTTCAGTTGACGAAAGAAATGTGTGAGAACGTGAGGTGTTTGCATCACGTCCATTAATTATCACTTGTTGACTATTGGAGAGCCGATATACTCGTAGTACACCCTGTCCACCAGCTGACGTAAACTCAGAGAAATCTGTGTTACCACATGGTGGAATGTTAAGCCTGGGACAAACAGACGTCCTCACACGGGGCGGCAGTGGCTCAGGAGGTGGGGTGGTTAGACTGGCAACTAAAAGGTTGCTAGTTCGATCCCCAGCGCCTCCAAGCTGGGGAGTGTCGAGGTGTCCCTGAGCAAGACACCTCACCCTAACTGCTCCCGACGAGCTGGCTGTCACCCTGCATGGCTGACTCCGCCGTCGGTGTGTGAACATGTGTATGAATTGTGAATGAATAGTTGAACGTTAGGCAATAATGGTAAAGCACTTTGAGGGGCCACTCGTTACAAAAAGCACACACAAACACGACAGGCACACGCACACGCTCAACAGGCCAGCTCCCTCACATACCGCTAACCCTCAAGAGTCGTGCGCTCTGGCGATCAGCTCATACCTTCACACAATGCGGCTCTAAAAATCCACATAATCTCTCGCAACTCTTGCAAACTTTGAATGAACCCCGGTCCACATAATGCCTTCATTTCAGTCGGGGAAGTTAGGTGTGTTACAAGACTTTCCAGAACTTTCCTTGCACAGGCCTGTCAGAGAGGTGCTGGCTTCCCCTTTGTGACGGTTTCATTGTGACAGGTTCTCTCAGGTGGCTTCTTTTTCTTTTTCTCTCCCAGGATATTTTGTACACTTCTCGTTTACTTCTATTATCTATTAGGTCTATTCTTCTTTATAGTTTCTTTGAGTCAGGCCAGTTTGTATGACCATAGACGATAGATGATGTTAAATTCATTAATGTGTGCCTGTGTAGAAAGGACTTGAGTATTGCAAACATGGGGTCCATGAAATAGTCTTGAATCAAGTGATCCATCTTAAAAATATCAATTTTTCCTCTGCAATTAATTGTCTTAGCGCAATGACGCCGACTGCATTGTATAAAACTGATTTTGATGCTGACTGCATTGTAAAAAACCTGCTTTGTATTTTGGATCAAACTGTGCTAGTTTATAGTTTTTAATAGGATTTTCCTTCGGGCTGAAGTACCTGCTGCAGTCTGGGAGGATGAATAATTAAATTGCATAAGTGTTGGTTGACAACTGATAGATTTGGTTTTATCACAACCGTTCCCATTGGTTCCAAAAGCCGGTGCTTGGTAATGGAGGCCAGCTCAGCCTAACCCTGTTCAAACCCGCTGACCCTGATAGAAGCGGTTCATTCCTCGCGTATAGATACGTCTCAGTGTCATTAATACACAACATTACATAATGTGTCCAGCCTGTTGCAGAGATAAGATAAATAAGATAAGATAAGTGAAGATACAGCAGTGCTGGTATCCGGGCAGGGCGATATAACCGACCAATCATGAAGTATTTCTGCTTCATTCACAAATAATGCATCAATGGAACTGAAAATCTCTCACATAAATTTTGAGGAGAGGAAAACGTTCTGCTTTGTTATACATGTCGTTATGTTCCAGCATGAACCTTTACTGATTGACTTCCTGTCAGACACAGTCTTTATTGTCTCTGACGTTCCTTTAAAGGGTGATATTATGCAACCAGTTGTGAGTGTCAAGCCATTTCCTGTGTTTTAGTGACATCACAAGTGGGCTTGTCCACCTAGATGTATGATAGGTTGATCTGTCTACCGGCCTACCCAGCAGGCCGCTTGTCTGCTTATCTTTCCATCATGCATCTAGCTGGAAGCTTTCACCTGATCATTTAAGGGCATATCTCCTCATCGTAATTAATGTTTACTGTAAAACTGGGTACCACGATAAGTCGATCTTCATTTCACGACCGTACAATACAATTCAACAAAAACTTTTATCGTGTTAGAATGGTATTGCACTGTCGGGTTGAATTTCACAATACCATGCAAACAATATTGAAGTATTGCCCTGGCCTTATAAACGAGGAGTCAATACACCTCTCTGGTTTTACAAGTTGCCTGTTTGTATAACTCCCGATCACAAAGCCAAACCCGCTAAAATCACATCCTGGAACATCATTGTTCCTAAGTGTAACCAACCGCACCAGTTTACAGTTTATTCTGGCTCTAATCCCTGTTACTCCCCCCTTTAGTTACAGGCATCTCTCCATGACAGCAAGCCGCTTGCTAAAGATATTAACGTCGGCCTAAAATTAGCATGATCTTAGCGGATGTTAACTCTGTACAGTACTACACAGTAAACTGGCTCTTTTTGAGTGCGTTCGCTTGCATGTCAAGGGGTGTTCCCGTGCAGAGTGTCGTGGTCACAAAAAGAAACCTGCATCGAACCAGTTCTACTTTGATTCGTGTCATCGGGCATGAGCTCTGCTTTCTCCTCGCCCAGGAACTGTCACTTGCGTTCGCGGCCAGGTACTTCTTCTTCTTCTTCTTCTTCTTCTTCTGCTTCGTTTTTGTCTCGCTGTTTGAATAGCCATTAAAATAATCCCCTGAGCCTTTGTGAGGTCGGGAGAGGGAGAGGAAAAGGGGGTGACAAAAAAGTCAGCTCTGAAAAAATGTCTATTCAATTCCTTTCTAAAAAAGATCTCTGTGACAGCGCGTAGAGAGAAGAAGGAGAGGGAGCGCGAGATCTGTTGTCATGGGTCCGGTCTCGCCGTGTGATCTCCGCGGGCATGGGGGGTGTGTGTGTGTGTGTGTGTGTGTGTGTGTGTGTGTGTGTGTGTGTGTGTGTGTGTGTGTGTGTGTGTGTGTGTGTGTGTGTGTGTGTGTGTGTGTGTGTGTGTGTGTGTGTGTGTGTGTGTGTGTGTGTGGGGGGGGGTCGGTTTACAGGCGCAGGGACGCGCGGGCTGACCGGTGATGGTAATGCGCGTCACATCAATGATGCCCGGGCGAGGGGAGGGGTTGGTAAAGGGGTCAGCCTTGCCTCGCCTCTTGTCGCACATCTCCGCTGTATCGCCGAGACGCGCTCGCCTCTCCGCCCGCCAGGCATCTTGGTCTTGAGGACAATGCACTCGGAGGAAAGATTAACTTTCCCGGCTTTGAATTGTTGGGTCTGACTTAACTCTTTTGTCTGACTTTATCTTTGAACGTTTGATTTCTTCTTCCCCGCTCCCCGACCCCGTTGTCTCCCTCGCTCGCTGTCTCTGTGTTGTGTGCCCACGTCTCTGGAAGTCGCTCCCCGCTCCCCGACCCCGTTGTCTCCCTCGCTCGCTGTCTCTGTGTTGTGTGCCCACGTCTCTGGAAGTCGCTCCCCGCTCCCCGACCCCGTTGTCTCCCTCGCTCGCTGTCTCTGTGTTGTGTGCCCACGTCTCTGGAAGTCGCTCCCCGCTCCCCGACCCCGTTGTCTCCCTCGCTCGCTGTCTCTGTGTTGTGTGCCCACGTCTCTGGAAGTCGCTCCCCGCTCCCCGACCCCGTTGTCTCCCTCGCTCGCTGTCTCTGTGTTGTGTGCCCACGTCTCTGGAAGTCGCTCCCCGCTCCCCGACCCCGTTGTCTCCCTCGCTCGCTGTCTCTGTGTTGTGTGCCCACGTCTCTGGAAGTCGCTCCCCGCTCCCCGACCCCGTTGTCTCCCTCGCTCGCTGTCTCTGTGTTGTGTGCCCACGTCTCTGGAAGTCGCTCCCCGCTCCCCGACCCCGTTGTCTCCCTCGCTCGCTGTCTCTGTGTTGTGTGCCCACGTCTCTGGAAGTCGCTCACCGCTTCGGGCTACATGGTCGTTCTGCTAATTGGGAATGGAATAAAGCCAAGACCCTAGAACTTTGCATCATTCCACAGACATCACTTTTATCTCATGTACCCAAAAGGGTCTCCCCAAATCTTCCACTGGCCAACTGTTCCCTCAAACCAACAACGGAGGAAGAAAAGGAACACAAAAGTCTTAACTGTGCCCCCCCCCCCACCTCTCCTTTCCTCTCTCCCTCCCTCTCTCCCTGCCTCTTCTCTTCTCTCCCTCCCTCCCTCCCTCCGCATTCCTCTCTGCCACCTTATTCTTCTTCTTGCCATTCAAATAAGTGTTGGTGAGAGCCCCCCTGCATACCGATGGCACGTTAAGCACTCCTAATTGAACTTGAGGATTCTTAATGTGCCATCCTTCAACCACCCAGCGTCCCTACGTGCCCGGGCCTCCCTGAGCTCCGAGCTGGACCCTGTCCCCTCCTCTTTCCCCGGTCCCCTCCCCTCGCTGCCTCCAGCCCCTCTCAAACAGCTCTCCTCTCCTCAAGCTCTGGGAAGAAAGCAGATCAAAAGTGAAAGGGGAGAATTGTAATGCACGGGGCATGAAGTCTGACTCTTGGTTACAACAACTCAGTGTGTGTGTGAGTGTCTGTGTGTGTGTGTGTCATTGTTTATCTGTGTTTTAGCATTTCTGTGAGTTTGTTTGTTGGAGAGTGTGTGTCTCTTTTGTGAGACTGTGTTTCAGCATCTGTGTGTATGTTTGTTTGTTTGTTTGTTTGTTTGTTTGTGTGTGTGTGTGTGTGTGTGTGTGTGTGTGTGTGTGTGTGTGTGTGTGTGTGTGTGTGTGTGTGTGTGTGTGTGTGTGTGTGTGTGTTAGTGTCTGTGTCATTGTGTGTCTGTGTGTTAGCTTCTCTGTGTGAGTGTGTGTTTGTGTTTCATTGTGTGTCTGTTTTTTAGCATCTCTGTGTAAGTTGGTGTGTGTGTGTGT
The DNA here is from genome assembly GCF_031168955.1 of Gadus macrocephalus. NCBI lineage: Eukaryota > Metazoa > Chordata > Actinopteri > Gadiformes > Gadidae > Gadus > Gadus macrocephalus. The sequence continues at coordinate 7,645,924 of NC_082387.1, read as the reverse complement.
GTGTGTGTGTTTCATTGTGTGTCTGTGTTTTAGCATCTCTGTGTGAGTTGGTGTGTGTGTGTTTGTGTTTCATTGTGAGTCTTTATTTTAGCATCTCTTGGTGAGCCTGTGTTTTAGCATCTCTGTGATAGTGTATGAGTGTATGTGTGTGTTTGTTAGAGGGTGTGTCATTGTGAGTCTGTGTTTTAGCATTTCTGTTATAGTGCATGTGTGTCTGTGTGTGTTAGAATGTGTGTCATTGTGACTCTGGCACACATGTTTGTATGTGTGTATACGTGTGTGTTTGAGCAGGTGTGTCTGTGTATGTTAGCACACGCTGTGTGTGTGTGTGTGTGTGTGTGTGTGTGAATAGGTGTGTGTTTGAGCAGGTGTGTGCGGCCTGCGTGAGCTTCTGTGTGTGTGAGCGTCTGTGTGTGTGTTTGTGTAAGGCGGTGTTGCTCGCTTGTTCTGTGTCCGAGCCGAGAGACGCAACAACAGACGACCACGCACACTAACCACGGTTAAGGAGCCCCCGGGCTCTTGCCACGCAGAAAGACCCCCAGTGCTACGAAGCAGCGGCGGGGGGGTCACCGGCTGGGGCCACACCTCGCCCCCCGCTGCCTCTGGTGGATTACCAGGGCTGGGGGGTCTGACACGAGGGGGTGGGGGGCGGTTGGAATCTAAAATGTGACGGCCCAGGATAAGAGAGCACTCGCCCCGCTAGTCATGACGGCTTCGGCGGGCCGCAGGTATCATTGATGAATGGACTGAGAGGGGAGGGGTGTCTGGGGGGTGGTGTGTTGTCTTTTTGTAGCGTGATGTAGCGTTTGTAGCGTCTGGTTAATTTATGTGTTGGGTTTTTTGGGGGGGAGGTCTGGCCCGCTCAGACTACCTCTCTGATTTTTAATGACCAGGCTTTCAATGGGCGAAGGTTAAAAAAACAAGCCCCCCCCCTGGACCCCCAGACGGAGTGGGTTAACCCTGCCGGGCAGAGGAGTAAGACGTAGACAAGACCAGGAGCGAAGGCCTGAATTATTCATCAGATGGCCTGTTGTGGGGAGAAATGCCAAGCATCTATTTGTTTGTCTTTTTTTGTTCTGTCTGTCTGTGTGTGTGTGTGTGTGTGTGTGTGTGTGTGTGTGTGTGTGTGTGTGTGTGTGTGTGTGTGTGTGTGTGTGTGTGTGTGTGTGTGTGTGTGTGTGTGCGCGTGCGTGCGTGCGTGCGTGCGTGCGTGCGTGCGTGTGTGCGTGTGTGTGTCTGTGTTTGTGTGTATCTGTGTGTGTGTGTACGTGCGTGTGTGTGTGTGTGTGTCAATGTGTGTGTGTGATGATTAGAAGTCAGGTATGATGTTGGAAGAAAGAAAAAGTTAGATCGGTATTGGTGATTTGTTTTACTTTGGGTTGGTTCTTTCAAACCATCCCCTCTTGTCCGCAGAAAGCAGTTTTGGCGATCTTCCCATGGCTGCTGTTATGCTCAATATAAACTTTGAACCAAAGGGAGAAACCCCAAAACCCAGGATAACAAACTACCGTGCAAGCCATCAACCAAATCTTCTAACTAACAACCCACTCCTTGCTTGTCCCCTGATAAAAACAAGGCCTCAAAGCAAGTTGGATATCCTGGAAATGAATTGGAAGTGAGATAAGGCCAAGTTGTTTAGTGACTGGGGAGCAACGATTTCCTCGCATTCCTTCTCAGTTTGGACGCTGAGGAGCGCGTCGCGAACATGAAATGGTGTTCACATCGGGGGAGCCGGGCAGGAAGGACGTAGCACACGGAAGAATGGCCTTCAATCAATGACACTCACAGCGCAATGCCCGGTAGGAAAACAATGAAAACAACTACAATTTTGAACTCATTTATTTTCGTCGTTCAATAGAACGATGGCTGATAGAACTCAGGATCTTGGGGGAGATGGCACACAGAGCCTGGGGCCTGGAACCAGAACCTCGTAGCCCTCTCGTTAGCCCCCCCGTTAGCCCCTCCGTTAGCCCTCTCGTTAGCCCCCCCGTTAGCCCTCTCGTTAGCCCCTCTGTTAGCCCTCTCGTTAGCCCCTCCGTTAGCCCACTCGTTAGCCCTCTCCTTAGCCCCCTCGTAGCCCTCTCATTAGCCCCCCCGTTAGCCCTCTCCTTAGCCCCCTCGTAGCCCTCTCATTAGCCCCCCCGTTAGCCCTCTCCTTAGCCCCCACGTAGCCCTCTCCTTAGCCCCCTCGTAGCCCTCTCATGAGCCCCCCCGTTAGTCCCCTCCTTAGCCTTCCTTAGCCCCCTCAGGGCCCGGGGCCAGCAGGCCAGCTGTCCTCCCAGCGAGGGCCCTGCACTTCACACTGATCTCCAGCCTTTGAAGCATGCTGATTCATCGGAGCACAGTCCGCCTCCCACTGCGCTCAGCACCCCCCGCCCCCCCCCCCCCCCCCCCCCCCCCCCCCGGTCGGGGCCCCCATGGCTCTCAGGCCAGGGTACACACTTTGTCCTCACACACCTTGTACTCCTTGCCCCCCAGCCCTTGCCCCTAACCTTTAGGGACTCAGCAGGGGGTATATACCTCGACTATATGAAAGAAAAACGAAAAAAAAGGGCAGGTATACACAGGGATTACATAGCAGTTGGAGATCAAAGAACAGAACGGGGAGAAAGAGCGAGAGAGAGAGCAAATGTGACTCCTTATTTGAGACACAAAGGGTATTTGAACAGGGGCCCCCAGTTGTACAGGTTTAGAGTAACACGATGAAGGCCTGTTTCAATCAAACCCTCCCAGGGCTGTCAGGCTGCCTTTTCAGAGAGGATGTGGAAAGTTGTGATTTGAACGTGATGTCGTTCTCAATTAAATGTTCCTGTATAAAGAACTCTTCATGGAAAGCAGTGCAGGCCTCGGTAAGTTAGCAAAAGATTTGGAACAAAAAAGCAAAACCAATCCTCCTGTGTATTGGTAGTCAGTTAAAGGTATGTCTGACACAAACTGTTTTGTGTCTGTCCGTTGTCTGTTTGTGTCTACTCTGTCTGTGTGTGTTTGGCTTGTGCACGGTTGTGCATGAGCGTTGTAATAAATCTTGATAATTAGTCTCATAATTATAAGCAATAAACTGTCATGCACATTGAAAGGCGCGGGAGGGGGGAGGGTGGGGGGGATGTCTACCCTCAGAATAGCGCCGCAATTATATTGGGATTGAAGCACTTAGCAGATGCTAAGCCTGGCATAACACCGAAAAACAATTACCTGCAGCACATATAGTTCCCTCCATGTTTGTTTTCCCAAACAAGGTCCAAACACTTATGTCCTAAATCCACCATCGATTTTTTTTTGTTGTCTTTTTCTCCTTTTCTGTTTTATAGCACAGCTGCCTTCGAAACAGGAAATGAACATCGAACAAGAACAGGCCTCATGCGACGACAACGTGCCGCGTTGAGGAGGAAGAAGAAGAAGGAGAGCTCATTCAGTCCCCCACCTCCGACCCTCCATGTCACAACACGGTCACCTGATTGGCTTCTCGATTGCGACCACTTCTTTCCCTCCATCTGATTATTGCTGCCACAGCTCCGTCTAGACGGGGCAATCTCGGCCTCTTTAACCGCTGATGCACAATTTCACATCTGGCGGTTCCCCGTTCCCATTGACGCTCCGTCAATGGGTGACCGCTGAGTACGGGCAAATTGGGGTGGCCTCCGACGGTTTGGACGCAAACCTCGTTATCAGTGGTTCGACTTTTCACCTGCAGGGCTCTGGCCGTGGATGGCCTGATGCACAAGCACACACGCGTGCACACACACGCACACACACACACACACACACACACACACACGCACACACTCACACACACACTCATGCACACACACACATACAGATGCACAGACACACAAATGCACACAAACACAAGCACACCCTCACACACACAAGCGTGCACACACACACGTACAGATACAGGCACAAGTGCTGCCACCCATCAATTTGTCTTCACTCTCTCTCTAACAAACTGTGTATCCTAACACACACACACACACACACACACACACACATAGAGACTGCACTGTTGCACCACCAAAAACGTCCATGTCTATGATTTGAGCCGGCGGCTTATTCAGCTTGGAGCTGGCTGGCAACACCTGACTCCATGATGGACACCTGCAATGCATGATGGGCCACTGTAAACGGGAGTGGTGACAACAAGCCCCCCCAATGTCAGAGGGCTGTGGCGGTGTGTGTGACTGGTGCGATCAAATGGTTTAATGGTATGATGGTGCACGTGGAAGTCTCAAGTCTGGGGAGATTGTCCCAGTGTGGTGCTCGCTCCATCAGTTAGGGTTATCTATGTGTGTATGTGTGTATGTGCATGTGTGTTTATGTGTGTGTGTTTATGCGCGTGTGTGTGTTCACGCACGCACGCGTGTTTGTGTGTGTGTGTGTGTGTTTGTTGATATTACTGCGATGCAAGGACCATCACTCCCAGTCAGAGCTGTGGGTTGATAGTTTTGCTATGCAGGGGTCATCATTCCCAGTCAGAGCAGTTATTCCCCCCTGGGCTAAAGTACTGACAAGTGACCAGTGAGTAATCTTCGTCCTTATCAAGATCTACAGGCGGCAATGTTTGGCTGGTACGTCCTATGACAGCGCGGTGGAGAGAACGTTATCATTATCGGACTGAGAGCAGAGCTGAATGAACAATGGCCCCAAAGGCACCACTGTCACTCCTGCATGCAAGATATGTTGCAGCCACCAGACCAGTTTATGACAAGGGGTTATCTTCCTCTTATTTTTGGACATTATATTCCGTGCTTCCTTATAGATCTTTAATTATTACTTAAACTGTCAAGAGGTGTGACCGTCGAATTCTATGTTACACTTCCCTTCTCGAACGTGGCTGCTTCTGTCATTGTGTTTACTGCTGTTATCTGTGTGTTTCAGAGCTAATGGTGTCACACACTAACTAAACCTTATAGTATGGAGGAATAGGGTATAGTATAGGTTGAAATGGATAGCTTCATTTATTTTCCTCACAAAACCATTACCGACCCGAACAATGAAAATAACACGGAATAAACTGAAACATGATTTCCCTCTAGGTGCGACTGCAAAAAGAAAATGTGGATATTAAAAGGTTCTTGAAGGGTGAACTGCAAAAACTATTCTCCAAAAGCTATAATTTGGCCTATCGTTCACCTGGGTGTGATGTGTTTTCGGTAATTATTGGAAGTGAGGGTTCTACTGACCCTTAGGCTAAGAGGACTATTAAATGTGAACATGCCGGGAAAATTGTGTTTTACTAATGGTCTTTAACGGAGCTCCGGTGTGCATGTATTTATTTTTCTACTGCCTATTCCATATTAAATTTATGTTAACATTTTCTGGGATACTAACATAAAAAGCAGTGGCTTGAAGAGCCTTCATGAGATAAAAGGATTGAATGGCATAAACAAGGTGATACTTTGATAACAGTTAGCATATAACCTAAATATTTGAATACTAGTCCCAAATGTCGGCCTACCAGTCGTTCATGCATTACTTCAAGCCTTAATCCTTCCATTAAGCCATCCTATCAAACAAGGCCCGTTTGTTTTGCTAGTTTATTTAGCCACTTCCTTGTTCTCTGCCTCTGGTTGCATAAACCAGACAGTTCTGGATGACTGGACAGGACCAATGTAAACAGGAACTCCTGAATCCATTTCAGAGCCCTCTTCTAATTAAAATTATGTTCTTGAAATACATATTTTTGCATTGTTTTATTATTTTGTATTAATATAATGAACTATAATATCCCAGTTGTACTTGATCCAATTATTTTGTTCAGCTGTTTTTTTTTTAGCTCATAGCTTATTCTTACAAAACAAATGCATTCAAGGACGGCAAAAACAAAAGAGATGTTCTCTGCTGAGGACAGCAATGGTGATTGTCTCTTGTTATATTTTTCATGCTAATCACTTTTTGTCGGCAGGCCAAAAAAAGTGTCCTTAACTTCTATAACCAACGAGCTGCCCTATTTCATTGGATTTGGAAGTCTGATGTCCAAACATACAGAAAAGTAAACAAACCAATAGTTCCCTCTGAAAGGGAAACAGCTAACTTCAGAACAATTATTAACCCCATGTTGGTCACTTTCAAAACCACAGAATTAGGTTGACATGGAATTACAGTTCATTGAGTTCACAATGAACAGTGGACCAATGTACAAAGCATTGTTATTACAATAGTTTAATTTCATCATTCATTTAAATGATGCCCACCTTCATATTAAATTCAACCTTCCAAACAGACAAAAACAGAATTCACTTGAGTGGCAGTTGAAAACTTGATAATTCAAACCTAAACCTATAGTTCGGATACTAGAATATGGCAGCATTACAAGAGCATCTTTTTTTTTTTCAATTAGGCCTACTTCAATATGTGAACATGGGAAAATAAAATAAACTCATCTAGGCCTACTGCACTCAAGTCTAAAAGTCAAACCACCAGTATTTCAAACAGGCCGGGTCTGAGCTGAGCAAATGGTTATTCTTATTTTTAAGAATTTAAACTTTAGACACATGAAAACTGAAGACTGAGTATTCAACACAATTCATCTGCATTGCTTATCTTCCAAACACACTTTTCCCCCTACAGTCACGCATGAATTCATCTGTGTCTTGGGCTTTAGGCAAAACTCTGTTTGGATCAGAAGAGTCCCATCAAAGCTTCTCTCAGCGGGGCCCAGAGATGGTATTTGAGTAACAAGTGGCACAAAATAGATATGTTTGCTGATAGAAACCCTTCGGGCTGGTTTTCCTTCAAATACCACCACACCTGACAAAGATAACTAAACGACCGGCAGTTCTCCAGAGAACCTTAAAGGCACCCAGTGCAACTTTCGAGGCTTAAAAATAAACATTCAATTTCTAGTCTTTTTTACACGTAGTAAGTTTCAATAACTCCATACCATTACATACTGACATTCAAGCAGCAAAGATGAGACGTCGTTGTGTGGTGAGAACTGATAGAAAATAACAACAACAATGCTGCCATTTTCTTTATTTTTTGTAACCTACAATAAATAAAGCAGGCTTCCAGTCAATGGAAAAATGGCTTCTCCTGTGGTAACCCGGTCCTCGGTTGGACCGGGTTCCACGGACAGAACTCGCTTGGCTTAGGGGTTTTGGCCATTTCAGGCGTTTATTCACAACCAACTTAACAAACCAACAATGACGGAGACTCGGACTCGGACTCGGTCTCTAGGGCCTCCGTGGGCCTCTAGGCTCTCTCGCTGCCACGAGCCCTTCCTTCCTGCACCCGAGCCGTGCTGTGCTGTGCTGTGCCTCCTTTTAAAATGGCTCCTCCGCTTTCGGCCAGGTGTCCCCCAATCACCCTGATTGGGGAGCCGAAAGGGCTGCTCTTCGTCGCCGGCTGGTGGGTGGGGGTGGTACACCCCGTCCTCCACGGTACCCCGGGCCCGTCCAGGCCGAGGACCACGTGGCGGGATGCCACACTCCCCACCGGCGATTGTTGTTGTTTATGATTTTCTATCAGTTCTCACCACACAACGACGTCTCATCTTTGCTCCTTGAATGTCGATATGTAATGGTATGGAGTTATTGAAACTTACTACGTGTAAAAAAGACTAGAAATTGAATGTTTATTTTTCATTTAATGTTTACATAAAGTTGCACTGGGTGCCTTTAAATGCCTCTTTGCCGTTTGTTTCACAGATTCTCCTGCTATGTGGAGAACACTTTCCCCGCTCGGATAACAATTTCTGGACACGCCCATGTTAAATCCTAGAATATCCTCCTTCTTCCTGTTTGGCTGATACTATCTGCTAATTAATTTTGCAGAAAACCTCGTCGTTGTGTCTGTGGGTAAGAAACGGGCCTGTAGATTTACATTTCCATTTAGGGCATTTAACAGACACTTTTATCCAAAGCGACTTACAATATGTACATTCAAGTAGATAGATAGCTTTGGGGATGTCTTGTACCCATTAAGTATAAAGGGTTGGAAAAAACTACACATCGTAGACCAGTGACTTCTCTTTTATCTGTTGGAAAATAAATGAAACAATACCTTGCCGCTGCAGAATGTAGCGTCCTTGGTACACTCTGTGTGTACTGTGTTCTCTGGCTTACCACTGAGGACATTTGGTCAACATTAATTGTAGGCTACATAGTTTCAAAGAAGTGAGACGGTGGTGATACAAAAATATAAACACATTATAGCTAATTGAGTAGAGGAAAATTAGTGTCTGCTGGCGTATTTAAGTTAGGACTAAAGAAAACTTGTGACACATCTGCAAGGATTGTGGTTTTGCTAGCATCGTGAAACAAAAGGGACTGAACACAACTGAAAGTGTAAATAGACATCGAGACCGAAGCACCAGCAGGATACTAATCCATTAAAGGCTAACCCAGCATTTAGGGGGGGGATTTGTGCAGTTTAATACTGTTGGCTAAGTTTGTGTTCGCTGTTAATAGTAGGCCTATAATAATTAATAATAATTTATTGACAACTGCACACTTATACCCACGACCACATGATTGGTCGAAATAGTATGAAGCAAAAGTAATCAAATCTCAACCGTTCAAACCAGAGTTGAGTTCGTCTCCAGACAGACTTTAGAAATTAATCTAGTCAGATTTGTGCGAATCGCGAGACCCCCTCATGCGTGTGACCGTATTATCCCCATCTATTGACAGCATTATAGTGTTTATATGCAAATACCAATTTGCCAGTGTTGAATGTGTCATAAACATGCAGCTCACACAGACACACGCTCACTCACACATGCGCACGCACACTTTTGATCATCGTAGCAGACTACAGAGAATGGAAGAAATGCAAATCTGTCTGTCAGCCCCCCTATTCAGTTAGACTGCTAATTGTTCTATCACAGGGTGGGTCCAGGGAGAAAAACATACCTGCAGGGAAATACAATACACAGCCACAACTTTGCTTCTTGTCGGGGCCCATTCCATGTTGTTGTTTCTCTCCTTTTACCCTTTCAAAAGGTTTTGAGGGCTGAATACAAAATGCATGTTTACCCAAGGAACAATACGTAGGCCTATTACTGCATTAGCAGAATATTAACGTGGAGGATAATGAAAGCAGAACATCAACCACCATTTTCCCAACAGAGTTATCTCCACAGCAGTCGATTTTAACTAGTGATCATATGAGTTTACAAAAGTGTCGATGAGTGTATAAGCAGCTGTTTTGCTGTTTTGCTGTGAAGTGGTGAGGTTAGGGTTAGGGTTAGGGTTAGGATATTGGCCTGCTTTGGTTTCAACATTAACATTTTTTATAAAACTTTAGAAGGATGCTGTTAGTTCTTCATATAGCTGGTGGGTTTCCTACTGATAGCTTCATGGAATGAATAGTTTTGGTGAGATTAGTTAGCTATTTCAAAATGACAGTGGTGGTCCTTGATTGGTCAATTATCCACAGTGGACCAAAAATAAACAAAAAGTCTTATTTAAAATATATATATTTATTCCCGTTATACTATCATACAAAGTATATTTTCTTCAGAAATGATTAAACAACACAAATTGATTAACGTCCACCCACCCTGTGGTTGTGAACTGTATCCATAGGATAAAAATCTGAGTGGATTATCGTCCTTGTTTTGAATAAAGCCACACAAAAAGTTTTTTTTTAAATCCATACACAGTACTCATTGTCTTAATCTGGACATTCGGGTCTCCGATTCCTGAGTTTGATTGCCTAAGACCCCATCAAGACCTCATAAAATCGACACTCTCCCGGGGTCATTCTCAAAAGAAAGTGTCCACAGGTGTCCTGTGGACACAACGACTCCCTAAACTAAAATGTCATCTCATCAAATACTCCACCGTCCATCACTGCACTTAGCATCACTTTTGCCCGGCCAACGACCCACCAATCAATCAAAACGATCATCCTTGATCTCGTTTGTGGCATTAAGGTGTCCAGCCAGCTCCTGCACCACCGCCTCCTTCCCGATCTGATCGTTCCTCCTCTTCTCCATGATCACGTCCTCCAGGCTCTGAAACTCCAGCACGTGTCGGTCCTTCGGGGAGAACATCAACGTCAACCTGTACGGCTGTTTCCCGATGCGGATCTCCCCACCCATTTTGAACTCGCGCTTCCCGTAGCGGCACCACGCGGCGAAGCACTCTGCGTTGCGCCAGCACAGCTCCCGGTCCCGCGCCCCCACATGATCCCGCGCGTTCCTCAGCACCACCTCGAGCGGCAGCGCGCGGTACCGATACAGGTCGTTCACTATGCGGCCCGGCCTGCCCTGGCTCGCGTCCGTTAGGAAGCTGTCCTTGACCTCCGCGCGGTGCAGGTGAACCACCCGGAAGTCGCCGACGTACACCGCCCAGTGTGGGTACTGGCCGGCGGAGACGAACTCCAACAGGTCCCCCGGTCTGCACTTGTTCAACAGGCTTTCAGGCGAGTGTGTGGTTGTGTTGTTGGTCTCCGTTGTGTTCCTCTGGTACACACACTCATCACGGTAGTGCACCGAGCACGCCAGCTCGTTGTGGGGGTTGAACGGCGGGTCCTCCTGGCTGGGAGGCCGGCTGGTGTTCGGTACATCCAGGGGGTCCTCGTGGTCGTCGTCGTCGGCGGAGAAGATGTAGGACACCCCGATCCGCGGTCCCACCTCGTCCCCCCCGGCGGGGTCCAGCCCGTTGGGGTCCGAGGTTGGGACTTCGTCGTAGGTTAAGTGTGTCAGTTTTTCCACCTGGTTCCCCATAAGACTTGAAAAAAATGAATAATTTAAATTAAAAAATAAGCGTTGGTGGTGCGGGGAAGAGCGTCACCAGAGCCACCTGATCTGGGTGGAGGTCAGGTGTGCGCCGGAGAGAAGGGGACGTGCTCCAGGCATAGTTCACCACGTCTCCAGCGAGCTGAGGTGCCAGTAATCCATGAGCAGGCAAGTCGTGCAAGTAAAGTTGGGTTTACCTCCAAATGTCCCAGTACGTAGTAGTGTTTCCCTAAATAAATAAACAAACACTGTTAACATTTGAATTAACAAGTAACCCGGTCGCCATATTGCCGTGTCAACACACCGTCACGCCCGACTTTCGTTATCCCTGAGCCCGGTGCTTCTCAACAAGGCACCTGTTGACTTGGCTCCTCCTCATCCGAGTTAAATTACCGCAACGAAAGTCCTGTTGCTGCGATTATTCCGTCTCCTCTCTCAATTCCATCTCTTCTAAGATCCGCGATAGGTTATGTGTGGCTTGTTGGCTGTGTTCCCCTGTTTCTGCTGAACCGGACGCCCGGGTCTGGTTGTGAGCCTCTCTCCGCGCGTCTTGCGGTGATACTACTCACCCGAGGTTCCCAGACGGGGAGGTGCGCCACTTAAAGCGGCAGTGCTGCGTGCGCCTCATCCATTCCAAATATGGACACATGCGCGTCGTGGTTTCGTTGGGCTGGTGTTGTTTACGAGCATGCATTCGTTTGTAATAACAACTGCTTCCACACTTAAAAAAAGGATGAATCCTCAATATGTCAATAAACTCCCAATGCAATGCACCTGTTCTGAACATTTCACAGATCTTCAATAGTAGGGTAAATTCACTTCCTGTTCCTGTATTTTAAACGTCATCTTTAACTTTGTCTGTAGCAGCACCTGCAGGGTTTAAGCATATTTACCTGACTTGTGTCTATGCTGGTGCGCTAAATCTAAATCAATAGACCCATAATTAATGGAAGCTGCACCTGTGTTCATCCTACTGTGAAAAGGGTCTATTCAAATAGGTCTTGAATACCAGAATGCATCATGACATTTACATTTACATTCAGGATATTTAGCAGCCGCTTTCATCGACTTACAATAAGTACTTTTTTTTTTACATCCGAGACAAACAATATATCAGCCTCGGTGCAGTAAGGATGTTCATAGAAATGAGTGCCAAGCACTAACAGTTGTAGGTTAACACATTCCTCATATACAACAAAGATAGCTAGGATAAGACACTACACAATGATAAGTACACTTACTTTTTAAGTAGCAGGACGTACAACATACAATTAGTGCGTACATTAAGTGCCAGGACATACAAAATATAACAAGTGCATACATTAAGTGCCAGGACGTACAACATACAATTAGTGCATACATTAAGTGCCAGGACGTATAACATACAATAATTGCGTACATTAAGTGCCAGGATGTACAGCATACAATAATTGCGTACACTAAGTGCCAGGACGTACAACATACAATAATTGCGTAAGAGGGCGGGGGGGCGGTAAGGGGGGAGGGTATGCAGACTAGAGTCTAGTGAACCCTGAACAGGGTCTATTAAAGTAGGGCTTGTACATCAGAATGCATCATGGGATGTCAGATGTGTCTCAAATGGCTAGGAGTGGCAGGGAGGCATCGAGTCTAAATATTTACAAAAAATGCTATCTGCTGAGGTGCCAACAACTGGGCAGTCTTTGAATGCAGCATAGACTCATGATGTCAAACCCCAACCCTAATGTTTGGTCCAAGTCTTGCAGGAAAACCCCTGTTGTCATGTCAATCTACAATGTCTCCCTATAATGACAAAAATATTTCAAAGTGAATTACTAGAGTATGACCAGAATATGATCACTACTAACATAATAACATAAAATGATAAAGAGTCCAATGCTGTTATGCTTCCAAAATGGAGGCAGTCATTGCGACGCACAAACTTTACTCCTTTTAAACTTTTTTTAATCCAACAATATGAAAACAACACTTATTATTATTTCCATCAATAATTCAGACCACCTTTTTAATTTGTATTTCACATTAAATACTGTCCGATAGGGATCGACCAATACCGATTTTTAAGGGCCGATACGATACCGATATTTTTTCATCAGCCTTAGCCGATACGCCGATACCAATTTTCTTGAGCCGATTTTATTTTTTATTTTTTTTAAAGGAACATTTATTGAACTTCAATATAAAAAACAATATTTAACAAATAGTAAAAACAGGTGAAGTAGAACAAGTAAGAACAAGTAGATGAACAATATTTAACAAATATTAAAAACAGGTGAGGTAGAACAAGTAAAAAAATAAAATAAAATAAAATCGGCGAAAATCAGCCGCGTATCGGCCGATACCGATACACGTAAAAACGCGAATATCGGCCGACCGATATATCGGTCGATCCCATATTATGCATTATCAGTCTCTGTGACTGTGGACCTGTCTTTCGGTCCCTTTTCCCCAAAACTCTTTTCACAGTCTGTGACTGACTGCACACAGGTGCACTGCACAAATCAAGATGACAGAGATATTTCACCTTAAGTCATCCCGCTCTGTCTCCATCCTCCATTGCCCCTCTCTCTCTTTGCCTTCATCGTCCTCCTTTCTCCTTTACCCATCTGGCCAAATCCAACGGCTTTGTCCCACTGCCCTTCCCCAGCCCAGTGTGTGTGTTTCTCTCTCTCTTTCCTCTCTTTCTCTCAACCCCATCTCTCTTGTTTCTCTATGTCTCATTCCTTCTAACTCTCTCACTCCCCTCTCTTTCTCTCACCCCCCCTCTCGTTTTCTCCCTCATTCTTTGTCTCGTTCCTTCTCTCTCTCTCTCTCTCTCTCTCTCTCTCTCTCTCTCTCTCTCTCTCTCTCTCTCTCTCTCTCTCTCTCTCTCTCTCTCTCTCTCTCTCCCTCTCTCTCACCACCCTCTCTTGTTCTCTCTCTCCATCTATCTCTCTCTTGTTCTCTCCCTCTCTCTCTCTCCCCCCCCCCCCCATCTCTCTTTCTCTCTCTCTGTACACTGACTGTCAGTTTAAAGACACCGGCTTCAGCCTCTTCTGCGGGGGGAATATCAATGTCAGACAACAACACATGCATGGCTGAAGGCAATAAATGCAATTCATCACAATCACATGAATACGTAAAGAGAGAAACACAAATGCATGCATGCTCTTCCAGAAATATACAGCCAAGGGCTTAGGCTGCGTGACGCCCAGTACACATACTGTGTGTCGGCTTTATGTAGGGAACACACAAAACAACGTGAACTTTGGCACACACTGACATATCCGAGGACTATAAAGAAGGAGGCTTGGAAGAGGGTGAATATGCATATTGCTGTCACACCTCTTAGTGGTTGTCACCGCATGACCCCACACTCATTGATCAGTTTGTGTTTGTATGTTATCGTGTGCTTGTGCACCTATATATGTTAGTGGGTGTGTGTGATTGTGCACGTGTATGTATTTTTGTGTGTTTGTGCCTGTGCATGTATGCTAGCATGTGTGGATGTAATTGTGTGTGTTTGAGCTCGTGCATGTGTGTATGTTAGCATGTGTATGTTTGTCTGTGTGTGTGTCGGCTTGTGCATGTATGTATGCTAGCATGTGTAGTGTACAAGTGTGTGTGCATTTAGTTTGTGAGCTTGTTCATGTATGTATGTTAGTATGTGTACGTGTGTGTGTGTGTGTGTGCTTGAGCTTGTGTATGTTAGCATGTGTACGTGTGTGTGTGAGCTTGTGTATGTTAGCATGTGTACGTGTGTGTGTGAGCTTGTGTATGTTAGCGTGTGTACGTGTGTGTGTGAGCTTGTGTATGTTAGCGTGTGTACGTGTGTGTGTGAGCTTGTGTATGTTAGCGTGTGTACGTGTGTGTGTGAGCTTGTGTATGTTAGCGTGTGTACGTGTGTGTGTGAGCTTGTGTATGTTAGCGTGTGTACGTGTGTGTGTGAGCTTGTGTATGTTAGCATGTGTACGTGTGTGTGTGAGCTTGTGTGTGTTAGCGTGGGTGCGTTTGTATGGGGATGGTCTGAGAGGGCGCCTGTGAATAAACATGCCACAGCATCACGCCACCCCACCGCCCTCCAATCTCCCTTTTTGTTTTCCTCGCTGCAACAATGTACCGTTTCTGTTTCGATGTGCTGCCCTCTTTTGTTAGTTATATCAGAAGAATTTTAAGCAGCTAATGGTAAGCCCTTTAAGACCTCTGCCCCCCCCCTTGAGTTCATACTAACACACACACATATACACACGTGCGCAAGCAAAGACTCACACACACACACACACACACACACACACACACACACACACACACACACACACACACACACACACACACACACACACACACACACATGCACATCGTTTGCTGACATACTTGCACACATGCAGAAGCTCACACATTCAAATTCTTAATCCTATATAGGTGCACACAAAAGATACACAAACAAACACGCACACACACACACACACACACTTACATACATCATACATACACATGCAAACACCGACATACACAATACACACACACACACACACACACACACACACACACACACACACACACACACACACACACACACACTAACATACATCGGTGCACACAGAAGCACACACATGATTACATACAAACACTCGGGCACAAACACAAACTTACATTGATAAACACACATTCACAAATGAACACACGTCAAGTCTTCCCGTTTCAATCAATTCCTAATCTACCACCCGACAAAAAGAGGATTATGTGAACTTCCTCTCCAATGTTACATTACTATGCTCGACAGATACTCTTTGTTTTGAAGCACTGAGGAATATTTCTGAAGCTTGGGTGATTTGAATTGACTTTCAACACTTGCTGAATTGTTTTCGCCATATTTGTTGGTATGAATTGGCTGTTACCATCCCGACGACTTTTACTGTTGTGACCACCTGTTTGCCACCACTTTTGTACAATGGTTCAATCTTTATATGTCTCATGTCGTTTTTTTTTTAATGTATTCAAGAAAGTACCCATCAACTCGTAAAGGTTCTGTCTCGTAACTGCTTCGTTGCATGGCTCGAACTTGTCAGTTTGCAATGCAGGCAGCTGTCGTTTCTCCCTCTGTCTGTATTGTTACGTGGCCGTTCTCATATTAACATAATGTTTGGCTGACACCTAGTGGTTACAGCTTGAGTTAAAGCGACAGGTATTATATGAAATTGCCGGCCTGTGCTTTCTGTGCAAATTGCATTCGCCGGCGTGTTTTTTTTTATGAGGGGATGTATAATGGCTAATCACATGTTGTTTGTGTGAGTGTGCACCGACGTACACCGGAGTCCAGTCCGGCGTAACAAATGTCTGAACCACTACAACCAATAATTTGTTGAGTCTGTCCTACCGTGGGAGTCTCCAGGCTCAGAAGATGAATGCTAGACAGCGTTGCTGATAATTCTATTCTGTAAACAAAACACCAATTGTTTGTTCTTCGCAAGCAAGCAATCCAAAAAAAAACTCTCCACACTCTGTGAACCTTATTTATCTAGCAGCTGAAACTTTAAATTGCAAAATAACAGCCCCCACCACCCCACTCAGGTTCGTGTAACAAGCTGGTCTACAGCCAGAGTTTGCACAGAAAAAGCTTTTGGACATCATGCATTTCCCGGAAATATATCGCAATGATGGCTTGGGACGTTACATGCGACCGTGTAATGAAGGGGGGTGAAAGGTGAGGACCATCAAAGGGCCAATGAGGGAGAAGGGCCCCTAGACAGGGCTCTGGATTTAAAATCAATGATTTATCACGAATCATATGTCATGAATAAAAATCATACGCCCCTGATGAAATTATGAGATAAATTACATTTTAGATGAAAATACACTATTCACTGGTAGTTTGTTTGCAATACAATTAAAACAACTAGAAATAATCAATACAAATATATTAGATAAATACGTTAAAAAAAATGAAGAACGGGCTGCAGTTCTTTCTTTTTCCTTTGAGGAACTGGGAACCGTCACATTTATTTCCCTTGGAATTACTTCCTTGAAATTGTGGATCTGAGAAAAGAGACGACATCTTCCTGGAAAATAAGCAAATACCTTTTATCATCAACCTCTACGGTTGAATACGTTAAGGTGTTATTTTTCCACGGTTGTCATTTTTGATATATATTTAAGGGAAATTGGACATTGACTCTGAGAATTACATTGCAGCAAAATCCCTCAGCCATGGCTGCGATAATACGTATTTATTTTCCATGGCATGTCTGTCTGCTTCTGTTAAGATTTTAAAAAGATTGAGTGCCCTAATAACGACTCTATTAAATATAGATCTATAAGTTATATCCACATGCATTTTTTAGTGTTGTGATGCTTTGACTCATTTCGCATTTCTCATTTTTTTAACTCTTAGGCAAGTCAGCCAACCGAGAAGTCCACTGGCCGGCTTGGCAGAGATCTTAATCAACAACACCCTGTCAAATGTCATTCTTGTTTATGGAGCTCCAAGCATGTGGCAGCGTTTGGCCCAGTAGTAGAGAGAGAGAGAGAGAGAGAGAGAGAGAGAGAGAGAGAGAGAGAGAGAGGAGAGAGAGAGAGAGAGAGAGAGAGAGAGAGAGAGAGAGAGAGAGAGAGAGAGAGAGAGAGAGAGAGAGAGAGAGAGAGAGAGAGAGAGAGAGAGAGAGAGAGAGAGAGAGAGAGAGAGAGAGAGAGAGAGAGAGAGAGAGAGAGAGAGAGAGAGAGAGAGAGTGTGCATGATGAATGTGAGTGTTAGCTTAATGCCAGGAACGAAAGATGCAGCAAAGGAATTAATAAGGGGAGCGAGGAGAAGGAAAGAGAGAGAGACAGAGAGACGAAGGGAGGGTGAATGAGTGATGGAGCAAGCAGGACCGTGACACAGTGCCACCGAGTCACATGCGAGCTGGACTTCGGTGTTGCCAAAAGAGCTCCTATTTATAGGGCCTGAAAGTATGTACACTGAGGCCTCCTGGAAAGAGTTCAGAACAACAACAAACACAACCCCACAGGCCCAGCTACGTACAAAGAGGCAGACAGCCCCGTCGGAAAAACATACGCTGCAGACACCACACACGCACACACGCGCAGCATCACAACGAGACAGAGGACAGCCGACAGGAGAGAGTGCATGGAACATGTCAAGTCCTCACACCGTCTTCTGAGTTTGTGATTTGAATACAGACGAGGACACCTGCGAATTTAACAGGGCTGGTGGAAGAGGAGGACAAGGTAAGAGATGTGTTGTGACCTGGTTGTGATGGCTGGTGTACCCGTGTTCATACAGGCTGTCTATGTTGGCTGTTCTTTCCAGGATAAATCACAAATCCGTATTGGGGACATTTGTTGACATTGTAGAGGTAATGTGTTGAATAGATGTGGAGATGTTTGCTTGCAAAAATATTTGAAATTGTAATTTGTGGAGGACAAGTGTATTATCAACAGCATATTTAAAAAAATATGGATATTCTTGATAGTATGCTGCCTACTCTAGCTTCAAATAATATCACGTTTGGTTTGCCTGGCTACAGTTGAACCTTGATTCTCTGCAGTTTAATTCCACCTGATCCTGGTTAAAACCACCTGATCCTGGTTCCATCGATGTTGCTGTTAAGAATTACAAAGCATCCTTTTATCATTCAACCTCTTTCATATTTGACTAAATTGATATTCTCATCAAACCCTGATCCCAAGCTCCTGTCAATGAGAGTCAAAGTATTATTCATTATTCAAAGTATGATGAAGAGCCGTAGTGTTGTATCTCATGGTCAACCCATTCAATAGCTCATTATGTGCACAGTCAAAGTTTTGAGATGCTTTGTATCTGTTTGCTCCGACTTTGTATTATTAATAGCTGAGGTCCTGATTCCCCAAAGCATTTCACTAATAACATCAAAAGCTATAAAATTGGCAGTTCTGAACCCTTATTGTAATACATTAGAGCTGACCCCTTGGCTGTCTAGTAGCAATAATTAATGCCCCTGCCAGGATTCAAGGAGACCCTAACTTGACGTCTCCCCATAATACTCAAAAGGCCTGCTGGCTAGCTGCTCATCCTGTAATGACAGCTGGCCCATAGCTACCTTTCAAATAGTTGAGTGATGATAAATAGGCAACCAGAAACTAAAAGCCTTCCCCTAGAAATCATGCGGTCCAGTAGATGAATTAAATGTCAATTTGATGGAGGATGCTTATGCTGAAGACTCATAAGCTTTCACCGCCAGGCCATCCATCACATAAATGTGAAAACAACGAAAGTGGACAATCTTACAAATCTCCTAAGTTTGGTAATCGTATGGGGCCGAATTGAACAAACAATGCCGCAGGCTTACACAACTTTGAAATAAACAAAATATTATCTCTAATTCAGAATGGACCTTGCCGCCATTGAGGTCTTCCATTACCAGGACAAGGAGCTGTCTTCTGCCCTACTCCTTCAACTCAACAGCCTTCGGCGGGGACCGAGTCTTCACCGATGTGTTCCTGTGTTCAGACCAGTCCGAGATCCCGTGCCACCGCAATGTCCTGGTGTCCAGCAGCCCTTACTTCAGGGCCATGTTCTGCAGCAACTTTATGAAACCAACCAGACCAGGATTCGCATAACGGGGATCACATCTTCCAGTTTGAGCAGTATCATTGACTATGTCTACACAGGACTGATCAGCATCACCATGGAGAACGTGCTCCCTCTCATGCAAGCCGCCTCCATGCTGCAATACGGCCGACTCTTCGAGGTATGCTCGGCTTTCCTCCAAGAGCGGCTGAGCCCGGAGAACTGCCTGAGCATGATAAGACTCTCTGAGATCCTGAGCTGCAACAGCCTGAAGAACAAGGCCAAGGCGATGGCCATGGAGAGCTTCTCGGACGTTTCGTCCTCTGAGGACTTGTGCGAGCTCTCCTTGCCCGAGCTGCTGGGGTATCTGGAAGACGACACCCTATGCGCGGACGAGGAGCAGGTCTTCGAGACGCTCGTCGCTTGGATCCACCATGACCCCCGGGCGAGGCGCGGGGCCATCAGCGACCTTTTCAAGAAGGTGCGTCTCCGCTTCATCCACCCGACCTACCTCTTCCAGTTCATCGCCAACGACCCCCTGATCCAGTCCTCCACCCTCTGCACCGAGATCATCGAGTCCGTTCGGCGCCTCATGTTCTCCGTCAACTCAAAGTCGCCGAGCGACACTGCGGTCAACCTCAAACCCCTGTGGGTGGCGCCCCGGCGCTACACCTGCAGCGAGACACTGGTGGTGGTGGGCGGGAGGAAGAACAACGAGCAGACCTCCAGGGAGGCCTTGATCTTCGACGAGAACAGCCAGACTTGGCAGTGGCTCGCCAAGCTGCCCCTGCGCCTGTACAAGGCGTCCTACGTCTGCCTCCACAGTGTCCTCTACGTCCTCGGGGGCCTGCCCACCACGGCCACCAACACCCCGCGCCAGGCCAGCTCCGCCGTCTACACGCTGTCGCTCAAGACCAACCAGTGGCGCACGGCCGAGCCCATGCTGGCGCCACATTTTGCCCACCAGAGCATTTCCTTCCTCCACTTCATCTTCGTCCTGGGCGGGCTCGGCTCGGACAGATGTGTGTCTAACAGTGTGGAGAGGTGAGATTCCACCTGGCAGACATTCACAATGATAGCGTGATGCCATGATCTCCTTGAAGTCTAGTGATGTAAACGATTTCAATGTTGCACGACCAGGTACAACAGTATGTTCAACCAATGGGAGACCATGTCACCGATGCAGAGGCGGTGCTCCACCCAGCCGTCGCTGCAGCCGACCAGAGGATCTACGTGTTTGGAGGAGAGGAACGCCATGCAGAACCCTGTTAGGATGATACAGGTAATACCACAGCCCAAGTCTGTCATTCCAAGTATTTGGCGTTTCAGTACATTTTGAAATCCTCTCTTATGTTCCCCCCACATTTAAGCCAACCATTTACCCATCACTCATCCATCAACCAATCGAACGCTCGCCTGTTATCCTTTCTACATCGACATTTAAAATGAGGGCATTAAGCATACACTTTTATCCAAAGCAACTTACATTAAGTGCATTTGTCAGAAGACAGAGAAACAACAATTATCGCTGTCAGTACAGTAAGGATGTACATAGACGCATGTGCTAAGCACTTACATACAATCTATTCTCCCTCTCTCCCGGCAACGTCTTCAAAGGTCTACCATATTTCCAGGAATCTATGGTTTAAGATGGAAAACCGAACAGTGAAAAACATCTCTGCACCCGCTGCCGTCATTGATGACAAGATCTACATCGTTGGAGGTAGTGGAGTTTAATTTCACGTTATGGTTAATGTACTGTTTATGTAATGTTGCATGGCGAAAACGACTTGAGGAGCAGAGTAACTGTACATGAACAACATGAACCTATTCACCTATATTCCACTTTCAATTAATTTGTATTTGTATAGCCCCCCAGACGGCAAGAAATAACTCCCTTAATTATCAAGGAAGAAACCTTGATGAGGCAAGGGGCACACACAGCATGTAGACTGAAAAAATACTTGCTACACTAGTGCACACAACAACCACTCATCCACACAATAAGAAACCCTTTTAGGTACTATTATAAAGCCATGTACTAACCACTAGCCATTTAATGTGGTTAGTGTTCCTTCTCATTCATAAATTGGTTCTTGAGCAATGAGGACCAACATGACCCTCATGTAGCCCTCCATATGAACGACCCATCACCTCCTCTTTTGGCCTGCTCCCCTAGGCTACACCAGGAGGGTGATGGCCTACGACACCAAGACCAACCGCTTCACCAATTGTGCCAACCTGAAGGAGCGGCGGATGCATCACGCGGTCACCGTCCTCAACCACAAACTCTACATCACCGGGGGCCGCTACGTCACCGGGCATGACCTCATCGAGGACTCAGACAGCGTTGAGTGCTACGACCCGGCGACGGACAGCTGGACCTCCAAGGGCACGCTGCCCTACAAGCTGTTCGACCACGGCTCCATGGCTCTGACTTGTGTGACGCAGACGCTGGCAAAGTCCTAGCATGTATAAGGTGTTGTTATGGCTGGTGTCGCCATTTTGTAGGGTGGAGCTGGTTCATTGTCCGATGAATAACAGACCGTTTTTTTTTTTGCTGATGAAATGTTTATTGTGGGAGTTTTGCATTGAGGGAAGTTTTGATTTTTTTAGTGTCTAGGTGTGCTGATTGTATACTCTCATGGGATTTTTCTTTTATAAGATGATATAATAATACCTTTGCAAAGAACCAAAACCTTGTGAATAACACTGCCTGTCAGACTGCCGAAATGAACTCCAGCGAGTTTAAAGTCCTGCTTTTTCAGTTTTCTGTTTCCAACGTACTCCACGGTGTGTGCTCTTACTTGTCCGGTTTAGATTCCAGGACAGTGTTTGTTGTT
>NC_082387.1:7595405-7623773 GCF_031168955.1 Gadus macrocephalus | reverse complement strand
GTGTTTTTGGAAACCAGACCTGGGAATCAGATGACTTGGGATCCCCCCCCTCAACACCCCCCCCCCCCCCCCCCCCCCGACTCACCTCCTGCTCCTGTTGTTTATTTTCCCTGCTCGCTCCTTACTCTTTCATGTAGTCCCATAGTTCCCTGTGTTGTTTATCACTCTCTCTGGCTCCGTCTCTGTGTCTCTCTACCTCTTTCTGAAGTAGAGGCCCCGGCCGGGGGACGGTTTATCCCACTCATCTTTTCTTTCGCAGTGAGGTTATGCTTCATCATGACGTCCTTACTTTATTCCCCCCCCCCACCAACCACTAAACCATTCAATCTGAATCAGTATTACAAAAAAGTCAAAAAAGACATTCCTCTCTCTTTTTCTCCGAACATGGTTGACCACTCAATCCAACCAAAACCCCCTAAATCCACCTAAGGGCAATTCTTCCAGATGCTGGCATTTCTTCTGGACAAATCGCAACGTCCCACAATACAAACACATTTGACCGAATTACTGCTGGGAGCGGTTCAACTTTTTTTTTTAAAATTTTCAGGCCTTTTATTTCAGTTACGCTTTCCATGCAGAAACTCACTTATCACGTCTTACTCATTTATCACCGTATCAGAGGACAGCTTGGGTTGGGTGGTGGGGGGGGGGGGTGTATTAGTAACACTAGAGAGCTGGACCGGGACCAGTCTCTCTCGCTCTCTCGCTCTTTCTCTCCGGGCTGGCGTCGATCCCCTGGTTCTCAGTGTTCTTGTCCTGGCTTGGTTTACAAAGATCAGGTTCAGGACGTCCCACAAAGGAGCACAGCCTGGCTGAGGTCATACTGGTGTTGTGTAAAGGCGCGGGGGGGGGGGCGACCTTCGTGTTTCTGGAACTGACAGGGGTTGTGCCTGTGTGGTGTGTGTGTGTGTGTGTGTGTGTGTATGTACTGTTATTGAGTGGTCGGATGTTTATTACCTTCAGGCTAAATCGTCGGTTGCTCATCCAAGGCTGCAGGGAGGGCTTCACCATAGCTGTGCTCGGCCTGGAAGGACAAACAACTGTTCCACCTGTACACCAGTTTGACCGTCTCTCTCTCTCTCTGTCTGTGTCCCTCTCTAGCTCCTGGAGCTCATTGCTAAGTCCAAGCTCCCCTCGCTCAGTGGCGTGGCCCAGAAAAACTACATGAACATCCTGGAGAGAGTGGTCCAGAAAGGTGAGGTTTTGAAAATGTGGGCTTGACCTTCTCTGAAGTATTCATGTTTTTTTTCTGTTTTTTATTCTCTTTTTCACATACTCTGATTAGCCCAATACCCCTAACTCCCCCTGTTAGTGAATCTCCATTACTTAATAACTACTAAGTGACAATACAGTAACACGATGGCTACATGGCAAATAAGTTTGATACCTCCAACTACATACATACACACACAAACAACATACTAGACAGCTGAAACCCAAGGCTGGAACATTCAACATAAGAAACCCTGACCCCATCTAAAGGGGGACTCATTAGTATTTATTTGCGCAGTAGTAACAGAACAGACATACTCCAGAGCCCATCGAGTACTCCGAGTGTAAACACACCGTGTGCTGGTGCTAAACAGTGATTCAGGTTGTTTAGGTAGCTTCCTGAAAGCCTATGTCCAAATATTCGGAACCACGACGTGGGGTTCTAATAATATTATGGAGTGTGTGTTTGTGTTTGAATCCCTGGAGACTCTGAGAATCTTGTTTCAATAACATGTTTTTAAGCAATTCATAACTGTTTGTTCTTTCCATGGATTATGCGTGACGTTGGTTATGGGAAAAACGGAACCAAAACCTGTATTTAAATGATAGGATTTAAATACAGGTTTGTCGATACTCATTGCATTGACACAAGTGGAAGTTGGTGGTAACGGATGTTAAGGGGAGCGGTCAAACTTGTATATTTTCATATCGTTTTGGTACGTATGCGTTTGGTCGAAAATATTATGGTCTTCAACATCCGCAATAATAATCATACTTTTCTGCATTTATGTACGATTCCTCCCCGAGGAATCAGAGTTGATAAAACAGACCACAATATTTATTTTAACCAACAACGTTGCAGACGACTATTTATTTAACCTTCAACACGTCAATGCAGCAGTTCTCGCATATTTAAAACCAGTTATTGTCACATTTCCCCCTCGATCTCAGCTCTGGCGTGGTTTGGGTTCCCCCTGTTCGCGGTTCCCTCAGATCTCTGCGCGCTTCGGCTTCCCCTACCTCACTGTTCCCCTTCCCTCCCGGTTCCCCACAGTGCTGTTGGACCAGCAGAACGTGCGGCCCATCAAGGAGCTGCTGCAGACCCTGTACCGGTCGCTGTGCGGCCTGGTGCAGGACATGGGCAAGTCGGTGCTGGTGGGGAACATCAGCACCTGG
This sequence comes from Gadus macrocephalus, assembly GCF_031168955.1. Classification (NCBI taxonomy): domain Eukaryota; kingdom Metazoa; phylum Chordata; class Actinopteri; order Gadiformes; family Gadidae; genus Gadus; species Gadus macrocephalus. Next base: position 7,621,385 of record NC_082387.1, on the reverse strand, counting down.
GTGCACCGCATGGACAGCATCACGCAGTGGCACCAGCAGCTGGACAACATCCAGATCAACAGGGTAGGACTATGTGGCCTTGTCATATCGTCATAGTAACCACAATGTCACTGCATCCAGATCAACAGGGTAGGACTATGTGGCCTCGTCATATCGTCATAGTAACCACAATGTCACTGCATCCAGATCAACAGGGTAGGACTATGTGGCCTCGTCATATCGTCATAGTAACCACAATGTCACTGCATCCAGATCAACAGGGTAGGACTATGTGGCCTCGTCATATCGTCATAGTAACCACAATGTCACTGCATCCAGATCAACAGGGTAGGACTATGTGGCCTCGTCATATCGTCATAGTAACAACAATGTCACTGCATCCAGATCAACAGGGTAGGACTATGTTATAGGGCCCTCATCGTGTCGTCATAGCAACCACAATGCCACAACTTCCAGATCAACAGGGTAGGACTATGTCAAAGGGCCACGTCGTGTCGTCATAGTAACCACAATGTCACAACATCCAGATCAACAGGGTAGGACTATGTCAAAGGGCCTCGTTGTGTCGTCATAGTAACCACAATGTCACAACATCCCCCATGGATAATTTATTCAGATATTGTCTGGGAAATACTTTGTGTTAATGGTTTGGCAGGTATTTATAACTTTTGGAAGAGCAACTTTACAGATGCAAATAACAATAGCCTGAATAGACTCATCCAGTTTAGAAGCTGTCAGAATTCAAATTAGTATTTGTTCACTTCCTCTGGGTAAAAAAAAAAAAGGAAATGCATTGATATTATTCACTCAAAACACTCAAAGAAACACAGTTTCTGTTTTTTGTTTGTTTTACTATAAATATTGTATCCTACTGTATGAGAAAAGTAGTCATGAATCAAAGTTCTCAACGTGATGGACCCTTTAACCCTTAACCCTCTCCATCCCTCCTCCTCTCCAGCCGACGACTGAAGGCCTGAACCTCAGCGACCTGCCCACCAGCGTCCAGCTCAACATCATGCAGCGCCTGTCCGATGGCCGGGACCTGGTCAGCCTGGGCCAGGTGACCCCCGACCTGGGGGTCCTATCGGAGGACCGGCTGCTCTGGAAGGGGCTCTGCCAGCACCACTTCACCGACAGACAGGTACGCTCGCTCACTCACTCACTCACTCACTCACTCACTCACTCACTCACTCACTCACTCACTCACTCACTCACTCACTCACTCCTAGGTAATTGATTAAGTGATGTTTTTAATTGCATGTTGGCGATCTGTGAATTGGAGTCAAACGTTTACACCGATTAACAAACCGTCATCAACCGTCACACACACACACACACGCACACACACATCAATCAACATTCATTTCATTTTCAGAATTAGGCATTTCCTCTTTTGTGCATTCATCATGTCGATCCTGTGTTGTTGTCAAAGTCAACATTTGTCATTGTTTTCTTCGCGTCTGTAGATCCGCAAGCGCCTGATCGTGACGGAGAAGGGCCAGTTGGAGTGGCAGAAGATGTACTTCAAGCTGATCCGCTGCTACCCTCGTCTGGAGGAGTACTGCGAGACACTCCACTTCTGCACACACTGCCACATCCTCTTCTGGAAGGTACGGACACACACAGACAGACACCCACCAGCGGCCGTCAATCGGTCTGACGCAAAGTAGCCCGACATACGACAAGCATGACTTGCAGACCTCCATTTTGCATAGTCAAATTATGTTCAGGGACTTCTTTGTTGCCGGGGAGACGTTGTACCAAACGCGGTTACAATCTAGGTTCTAGTCTAAAAAATATAAAAATGGAAAGTGTCGGGATCAGGGCTTGAAAACCAACAAAAAAAAGATTCCATCTGGCGTTCCTTTTGGCCCCCCAATATAACGCTCCTAAACGGGTTCAAACTAAACGAAAATAAAAGATTTTATTCTACTTCATTTAAGAATGCTCGATTCTGATTGGCTGGGAGGGGTGCATTAATCCGGCATATTGCCCGCTGACTTGTCGGTTCTACTTGCTGCTGACTGAGCACAGTAGATCAATACGCCGCTTGTATCGTTTTCTGTCACATACATTTCCAACATGAGGTCCATAGTAAAAATAAACGAAGGAGTGCATGTTTGATCGATCGTCATTAAAACTGACTTGATACGAATGTAGCAACTACGTTATTAAACTAGTGATCAGATCCAGCCTAGTGTGGTTGCTATAGAAACGAGTTACCTACAGCTGAGCTAACGTTATTCACCGTAGTTCTAAAGGGAACTACTTTTCGAGGGAGATTAACTTAAACAGAGTATACATTTAATAAGCATGCAATACGAATACGAAAAAGGCTAATTATTAAAGTATTTGAATTGTTTTATTATGTTGGCCGGCGCGAAGTAGAATAAACTGAATAATCACCTCAAGGCAGGGCAATAAACAGTTTGATATGCCCGGCTCGCGGAAGGTTACCTCCCTCGACTTCGTCTCGGGCGGTAAGCCGTCCACGAGCCGGGCATATCAAACTGTTTATTGCCCGGCCTCTCGGTGATTATTCCTTACATATTTCTTGCTGATGTTGTGTTCATTCATCTGGACGAAAACGAAAATAAAAGATTCTATTTCTTGCTGATGTTTCGTTCATTCATCTGGACGAAAATAAAAGATTCTATTTCTTGCTGATGTTCCGTTGGTTGAACGTTAACCAGTGATTCACCCCGGCCTCTCCTCCTCTCCTCTTCCAGGACACGAAGCACCCATGCACCGCAAACAACCCAGAGGGCTGCACCTCTTCCCTCTCGCCCCAGGACTTCATCGACCTCTTCAACTTCTGAGGTCCCCTACAGGCTACCCTGTACATAATGTACATAGAAAGTCTTTTATTTACCTTTTTTCTTTTTTAACAGTGCAATATAACCTTCCAGGTGTGTAGACGTTGGGTAGGCTGGATCAGGCGGCAGGGTGCATGCTTGTGTTTCCTGTCGTAAAGGACTTTGAGGGGAGATTACCGTTGGAACGCAAGACTATTGATTGAGAAGCACAGTTTAACTCGAGATTTGAGCACTTTCCGCTTTTCTGAGATGAAGTGTGTTGAAAAGTCAATTGGTGGCATTGGCCCTGTTTGAGAGGTTCCTCTCAAAAAAATCTGCAATGTGTTGTACACGATACGGAGGAAGCATATTCTGCTATTTATACAAGTGGTGAATGTTACAGAAAGGGAACTGGGAATTTGTAATTGGATTGAATGCTGTGACACTTTGGTACGTCGACAATCGTTGTGATTTCCTACTTTCTTTCTTTTTCACTTTTATACACAAATACTATGGATAATGACGTTTGTTTTGTGTTCGTTATGTGTTATTTCGCGGCTAGCGTGTGATGCTTCTCAAAGAGAATTTTAACCGATGTTTATACCAGATGTAAGCACAGACATGGAGTGTCTTTGGCTCTGATGCGTACTCTTAGTTCCATGTTTTGAGGATCTGATTCCCTTTTGAGTTCACTGACTTTGAACAAGTCTTTTCAATCTAAAATCAGTTGAACCTTGTTTTTTATTTAGATAATTTGTTTATAAATACACTTAATTGACTTTGGAAAATCTTCTACCATTGAACCCTTTTGTTTAACCCAAATTATGTGGTGTAATTTTGGCTTCTAGAAAGTGATTTGCATACTTATTTGAGTACAAAGTTCACAAATACTTATTGCAAAATTTAGTGCAATTTTTGTTAGCCAGGTTGGCTACTTTGATCCGACACTGTTAAAGCCGTGAAGAGATCTGCTGTGCAATGCATTTGATGTTTCATTGTCTGTTGAAGTCAATAAATGATAAAATATACAATACTATTTTGTATCGTTTTAGATAATATGCTGAAGGGTGGATCGTTGGAACAATAATGACTGAACAGCACTATGTCTGGCAACAAAACACAAAATGTACTATTTTATCATATTTATACAACTTCGTTTTAGACATTACACCATCCCAACATTTACGTTCAGATAAATAAATAAAGACCCATGCATTTGAACACACCAAAATGTGTACGGCTGAATAGGGATCCTTAACAGGGCTGCCGTTAGTTTTTAGCAAACGTGTGCTTTCTGCTGGACAAAAGATGAACTACAAGATGCCTGGCTATTAAGGTGAGAGAAGGAAGAGTGAGATAGATATTAAGATATGTTTCAGCTGATGGTGATGATACAGTGATTAGCGATTACTTATCATTGTAAACGTGTTAACACTTGTTTATTGAAGTCGGGGTATTTAAGTTAAATTAAATCTCATCTCATCGTCATCCCCTTATCCGGGGTCGGGTCGCGGGGGGAGCAGCTCAAGCAGGGGGCCCCAGATTTCCCTTTCCCGGGCCACATTGACCAACTCTGACGGAGGGATCCCGAGGCGTTCCCAGGCCTGTGTTGAGATATAATCTCTCCACCTAGTCCTGGGTCTTCCCCGAGGTCTCCCCGCTGGACGTGCCTGAAACACCTCCCAAGGGAGGTGCCCAGTGGGCATCCTTACCAGATGCCCGAACCACCTCAGCTGACTCCTTTCTAAGTAAAGGAGCAGCGGCTCTAATCCGAGTTCCTCACGGATGGCTGAGCTTCTCACCCTATCCCTAAGGGAGACGCCAGCCACCCTTCTGAGAAAACTCATCTCGGCCGCTTGTACCCGCGATCTCGTCCTTTCGGTCATCACCCAACCCTCATGACCATAGGTGAGGATAGGAACGAAGATCGACTGATGTAATTTACATACGAGAATGACTAAGTTGTGTAGTTCTTAAAAAAGATGTATCTTATTAAATTGAACTCATTGTTGTATGTATTACTATTAACCCTTGCCATTTGTGGTCCCCCCCCTCAAACAACACTCACACAAACACCACACTTAATTGAAAACGTAATTAATGTGGAAGCATTTAGGCTGGCAGAATCATGATTAACAATAGAGGAGTTACAAGACACGGGCTTTCAATTAAAAATATGTTCAATCTCAATGCTTCCAAAGGCAATAATCCCTTTTTAGTTTAGATAAGAAAGGCAACACATTGGCATCGTTCCCTAATCTTTCCAGTATTGTCAATGTATCTATCAGAGGATTTAGCATCATACAAACTCACCCCCCGAGTCTCACAGCTGCATCAACGGCTGAGAAACAAGAAGTAACATAAAATGTGTTACAATTGAATAATTATCTCTATTTATTATCATGCATCTAAATACATTATGTGTGAGATCTCTGAAATGTACTGTACATTATCAGCACCGGCATCTTTTCACCGTCCCAATTTGGGAAGTCTCTTATGTGATGCATCGTTACAGAACATTGTGATCAATTCAAAATGAGATGATATGTAAAAATGGCTGAGGCGCCTCCTCCTCATATTCTCTCCCACGCATGCATCCACTGAGGCCTGTGGCCGTGGCGATTCTGATATGCAGCAAAAAAATTAAGACATTTCTCAGGTTCCCTTTTCACTGTTGATGGCGTTCTCTCTGGCGAAGACATGAAACCAACCAAATTGACAAATGGTAAAAAGTAATGGTGAATGGCATTCTGCATAATCTTCAAGCTGGCGTTATTAGCTCATTGTGTGTCTAATACGCAGGATTGATAAATGAAGGAAATTATCGATGGGGAATCTCCCATGCCTTAGTTAGGCTGTGACCAGTCCAAACTCCTTATGACAAGAGACAATCGATTATGGGTAGTTGAGATTGCGTTGCAGATCTATGTAGATTAGCTCTATGTAGGCCGAGCGAAGTCACAAAGGAGGTAGGAGAGAGAAGAGTGTGTGGATGGACAGATCTACACCGGCACACACTCCTCCGTCCCAGAAAATGCACATGAACCGAGTTGCAGAAGGACAGTGACAGGCAGATGTCCCCCACTGTCTGTCTGAGTAGAGGCCACTGGATGAAGTCGAAGAGGTATGTCTCAGTCCTGCGTACGAAAAGAAAATACATCACAATTTGATGAAGTAGATTTGGCTGAAAACACACATGAATGAAATACGCATTTTGGCAGAATCACACACACACACACACACACCCACACCCACACACAAACACACACGCACGCATGCACACACACCAACCCACACGCACGCACGCACGCACACACGCACGCACGCACGCACCCACACACACACATGCACACCCAGAATCCCCCACACACACACACGCGCACACGCACACGCACACGCACACACACACACAAACACACCTACTTTCGATTTGTAAAAATAAGCTAGTTGCAATTGGACGCGTGCGAGGAGCAGCGGAGGGAGAGGTTACCTACAGAGTTAGCCTACGTCACACAGCGGTATGTTCTCCCGCTCTGAGTTCTGAATGATCCACTCAATAGCATCCCAGCCCTAGCGGTCACACAAGAGGAGGCAGATAGAGTACAGCAGTCAAAGCCCATGCCAGAAAGTAGGAAATTATATTCTAGTAGAGAGTTTATTAAGGTAAATAAGTAAGTAAGTAGGTAAGTAAGTACATGCTCAATAAAAATCCCCAGGAAATTCTAGTGTGAGTCAGGGACAGAAAGCTTGTGAATAAAAAAATAAAATCTGTCAGTTAAAAGTCTCTACAGAGGTCTCATGCTTAGATGACTGATGCATGCTGGGAATGATTTTCTAGATTTTGCCATGTATTTCAGCCAGCATAGTTTTAAAGTTAAAATAAAATAAAAGTGAAACGGTAGCATGTACAGAACACACCGCTAATGTACTTGTGTGTGCTTGCTTGTGTGTGTTTCTGTGCGTATTGTGGCAACCCGGCTTGGTGAATGAGCCGCCTCCTTCCAATCAGCACACGAACTGAAGCTTACTTCAAGCCAAAATGGCACTTTTATTAAATCATATATCAAACTGAGCAAACAAAACCCAGCTTTGAAGGAATCAAGTCTTTTTCCTCCGGGTGAAAGCACATCACCCACTGGTCTCTCCGCACACGCGAACCAGGAGAGCCCTGAATGAGTGTGGAAGCATGCTTTTTAAAGCATGCTTCCCACCTGCTCCTCAGGTGCTCCGCATCTCAATGATTGGCACCGATGTTCTTACTGGTGCCATCTATCGGAAATCTGTGGTACACCGCCTCCACAACCTGCCCCCTTGGCCTCCAGGGCCGCTGTGCCAGAGACGGGTTGCCACACTCCTCCACCCTTTGATGAAGGCTCGGGGCACCTCTGACTGACCAGCAACCCGCGTCGAGGCTGGATAGGGTGTTGGCGTTGGTCCGCCCCGGCCAGTGTCCCCCCTGGAACCTGTAGGACCGCTTGCCGGAGCGGTAGTCCTGCCCGAAGCGTAGCTGCTCCTGCTGCCGGCGCAGCTTGACCCGCTCCCGCTGGATCCCGTACCGCTCACGCCGGCGCTCAAACCGGATGCGCTGCCGCTCACGCTCCAGGAACTGCAGCTCCATGCAGTCGGCGTACAGACGCCGCTTCTCCACCTCCAGCCAGTTCCTCTTGCGGATCAGGTGCTCCCGTTCCTCCCTCTCTTGGAACTGACGGATGCGATCCCGCCTCTCCACATCTCGGACGCGTCGCCTCGGCTGGGCTGCCCGTCCAGGTGGCGCTGTTCCCCGTCTGTCCGGACGAGTCTCAATTGGCTGGGGCTTGGGACCGACGTTGAAGCTCAGCTGTTGGGCGACCTGCCGATTCTCTTCCAGCTCCTTCTTCAAACCCAACAGCTGGGCCTTCAGTGCCTCCCTCTCCCGGAACCAGTCCATGCTTTGGGCCTCGTGTCCGGCGGCAGTCTCCTCCAGGGCCATCTTGTGCTCCACCCTCATCTTCTCCAGCATAGTCCTGCTGGCCACCAGCTCCTCACCTTTCTCCTGGTCATCCTGGAACCTTTGTTCCGTCAGCCGCTGGATGAAATGCTCCTTCTCAGCGACGGATTCCACCAACCTGGTGAGGGCGCTGTCTTTGTTGGAGGTGTCCGCCTGCAGCGACTTGATCCTCCCTTTCAGGCTGCCCATCTGCTTCTCCTTGTCCCGAAGCAGTTCCTGCAGGTTCTCCATCCCGTTCTGTAGGTCATTGACCCTCCGCTCCTTAACCTCCAGCATGTCCTTGAGGTCCTGGATCTCCCTGTTCAGGGTGCACTTCTCCTCGGGCCTTTCCTGGATCTGCTTGTTAAACGTGGGCCCCTGCTCGAGCCGTTGGACTGCCTCTCGGAGGAGTTGGAGTTCATTTTCTCTCTGGGTGGCAGCTTCAGCTCTGTTGGGGCTCTGCATCGGGGTTCTGGCGTCCACTGAAAAACAGTTGCGTGGTCGGATTGCCTCCATTGGAAGTCAGCGTTTACTTAAAAGATGGTCCGTAGCTCGGTCGAGTTGCCTGCATGCTCCACCATATGTGGCAACCCGGCTTGGTGAATGAGCCGCCTCCTTCCAATCAGCACACGAACTGAAGCTTACTTCAAGCCAAAATGGCACTTTTATTAAATCATATATCAAACTGAGCAAACAAAACCCAGCTTTGAAGGAATCAAGTCTTTTTCCTCCGGGTGAAAGCACATCACCCACTGGTCTCTCCGCACACGCGAACCAGGAGAGCCCTGAATGAGTGTGGAAGCATGCTTTTTAAAGCATGCTTCCCACCTGCTCCTCAGGTGCTCCGCATCTCAATGATTGGCACCGATGTTCTTACTGGTGCCATCTATCGGAAATCTGTGGTACACCGCCTCCACAACCTGCCCCCTTGGCCTCCAGGGCCGCTGTGCCAGAGACGGGTTGCCACAGTATGTGTGTGTGTGTGTGTGTTTCTGTGTGTGCTTGTTTGTGTGTGTGTGTGTGTAGGTGTGTCTGTGTGTGTGCTTTCCTATTACCTTCCTTGCGTTGGCGGACATTCTCCTGGCCATCATTCCCTCCAGGTAGCTGCTCAGACTGACGCCCTTCACTGTGATGATGGCCTCTTGGGTCAAGATGGTTCTGCATGGAGGGGATACAATAAACACAATCACCAACAACCGTCGGTAACACACAAACAGGGCAAGGCTTTAAGGGGAACTGTTTAATTTGTGTATAATCCTATGAAAATAAGAATTATTGTGTTTCTATGTGTTAAAAGGATTCGATTATAATGGAGTTTAACTTTTGAATACATTACAATAGTGTAGCAAATGACAGTTTGCATATAAAGTGGATTGCAAAGTAGTTTTGCATTCTTCAATGCATCCATCTTTTGGAAATATACATGTACATGTTTTAGGTAGTTTCGCTGTTTGATAAAAGTAGGATATCACTCTCTCCGAGAAAGTTGCTGTCTTAAAGTAAACAGTTGTGATACAACTGCACACTGTCGTGTTAATAAAAGCAACCTATATTCAGGTACCACAGTGCAAGTAAACATTTGCTTGTAGTACTGACCGCTATTGAGATGAATTATCCATATTTATAACCGATAGGATAAAAAGAGGTTTTTAATTAATGTTATTTCCTCTCCGCTTTCTGCTACAAATTCCTACACTCTGGACCTTTGCCACACGGGTTCGGATGAACATATGAACAAAGAGGCCATTTATACGAAAACAGGAAGTGAAGACGTGTGTGTACTCACACTTCAGGGTTATCCGGGTGCGGTCGGTAGACCAGCCTCTCGTCCACTGACACCAGGTTGGTCAAAGTGATCTGAAAGTTGGTGAAGACACAGTTCATGCCTTTTGATTGGTCAAACTACCCAGCCAGTGGACTCATCTCGACTCAAGGGTGTTCCACTCTGTAAACAAACACTTCGTACTCAAATGTGTGTTTACCCACATTAGTAGAGCACAGCTCCATCTTCTTCTCATCGGCGTCCACTATTGAGTGCTCCTGTATGTAGGTCCTTGTCTGAGTGTTCCCCAAGATCTACAGGAACCAGGAAAAGAAAACTGTCGCTGCTGACCTCTTCTGGACCAATCTACGGCATACACAATGATTTGGATGGTATTCAGAATTGAAGAACGGGATGTTTGTTGGGAGTTATGTGAATGAAATTTGGATTGTGATGGAAAAAAGCCCTTAAAAGTTAGATATAGATATAACGATATAGAGATAGTGCAAGACAATCCACCCGAAAAATAAACAGCTCCCAACACTGCAGTTCTGTTGGGATGAACAACCACTGTACAATTTATGGTTGAATGCCATAATTTGGCCTCTGGGAATGTCAAAGGAACAGATGGAATAATGACGGAGATCCTGGGATGACACCGCAGCTAAAGCAGGTCCCAGGTGCAGTTCCATGTGACGACCTCCCAGAGTCATCAGGAGTTCATGCTATTTAAGGTGAGCTTACCTCACCTTAAATACCATCTGACATGTCTGTGTTAGAAGTTCACACTATGCTAGGAACTCTGCGCTAATCTGTGCACCTATGACCACGTTATACTCAAATTGCTGGGCATGTTTAGTTTAGGTCCGGCAGATTTAGTACGGATGGAACGTCGGCATTCCAGATTTCGTGGGCGGGGGGGGGGGGGGGGGGGGGGGGCATGTGCCACCCTAGACCCCTGTGTGTATACCACCCCCTGCGTGCATTTCTATCGACTTATTTAAGGTTTAATGAATAGATACAGATACAGAAACATAGACAAACGTGAGACAGTCATCCAATGTTTGTATCATAGTGTTTCCAGCTAAAGCTCATTTACCACACTTGCCCCCCCCCCCTCCACATATGTTACTGACTGACCGCTCTCACGATCCCGGGCAGCCCCCACTCGGTGCTGAGCAGCCGGTGGCTGTGGAGCCGGCCCGCCGTGTCCAGGCCTCGGTCCAGCACGTCCACCCCCACCACGCTGGGGTTCATGGGGTTGGGGTACTTCCTCATTGCCGCCTTGATCACCGTCTCCCATGGATAGCTGTGGAGGAGAACCCAGAAACAAGAACGACACATCATGTGAACATGACATGTTCACGTTGGTATGACACCGTACCAATACATGACATCGTACCAATACATGACATCGTACCGACGATCAATTATTAACATGTATTAACGATGTATTATTATGTATACAGATACTAAATGAGTACGATTATGATAAAATGAAGAATAAACCACAATACATTTATTTAATTGTAGATACGACTAGATACTAATAGATGTATTCATACTATAATTATGTATGATGCATTGTATTATTATACTGTACCGACAGCGATATATTGTTTCTCTTCCTGTTCCTTCTGACAAATGTACTTGTACTTGACAAGTGTAAGTCGCTTTGGAAAGAAGTGTCTGCTAAATGCTAAAATGTAAATATGTAGATGCTAATTTTACTATTTATTTCCAGGTGAACTCTAAATGGCCTCCACATAGGACTTAAAAGTCCCATGTACAAAGCTAAACTACACTTTGAGTGTATTATATGCTTAGATACAGATCAATGAACAGGTGCATAGAGGTCATTCAGATCAGATAAGGATGACAGAGTTGCCGGTTACATTGCAAGTGTTAGCAGCCTATACCAGAGAGTGGCTAGTAGAGCAAACACCAAACTATGACATAACATCTCATTTTACAATCCATTTTTAACATTGACTGACTTGGGTGTGTAAATCAAACTGTAATATAATGTGTGTTATTGAACTCGTATCACTAAACTAACGGTTACACGCGTATAAAGAGCCTTCTCATGTTAAACTCAAAACGAATGAGGACCATATCGCTTTAAATGTCCCATCGCCGCAGAATCTGAGCAAGATGTCATCGTGACTCGGATGGGGACCCACCTGAAAACATGCTCCGTGCTCCAAATCCTCATCTTCAACCTCACCGCCGTGTCGAGTGTACCTCTGAAATAACCTTCTCCATCCAAAACGTCGACTCACCACCGGCTCTACAACCGAGAAAACGTCCGTAGTTTACCACAGACCTCCGAATGAACAGACCTCCGCCACCAGCACCACCACTATTCAGAAGAGAGCCGATGTGATTCCGCCTGGATCCCCCTTAAACTGCACAAAGTTCGCTCCAAACGACACCCACAGCCCCGGCTAGGACCCCTACACCACCACCCCACAAAGGAGACCCGAACAATAAAGGAATGTAACGTGTGGATCGCCACAATAACCCCACAGAGAGAGAGGTGACAGCCGGGGAAGATAGTAGAGCATCCGGAGTTGCGGCTGCTGTGTCCGATGTGTCCAGTGTGCGCATGTGCCGTGCATCCTCTCCCATCGGTTTCACGTCAGTTGGTACCTCGGCTCCCTGGCGCTCTCCTCTCAAGACAAAACGAACGGAGCGGGGGCCGGCGAAGAAGCGTTATGGGACTAGAGGGAGGGAGGGACTTTAATAGAAAGTGCGGGACTTTCACATTTCGTTTGGCGCCGATAGAGAGGGGGGGGGGGGACTTTCACGTTGGTTCCGCTCCGATAGAGAGGGCGGGACTTTCACAGTGGTTTAGCGCATAGAGAGGAAGGGGCTTTCGCTTGCATATTTACACTACAACTATATAGTGTATTCATGTTGGATAGCAGAGGGGTAAAGGGAGGGACTTCCGGTAGAGTGATAATCGTTTCCGCTACAGGTTTCAGGTATTTTCTGACGTATATTCTGCGTCAGACAACTGCATATGCCGCATTATTTTCGTTGTCTTTCGTCTTCTACTTGTCGTCTTCTTGTCTCGCCCCGGGGATTGATGACCGGCGTGCACAGCTCTTTGGAAATAAGACACGGAAATGACATGCCGGTAAAACCGGAATAACGCTTCAACTCAGGACCCTCTCTCCGCTCCACTCTCCGTATCTCTGTCCAGCCATTCGAACAGCAGAGGGAACGGGTCTGTTACGCTGATCGGGAATACTACAGCCGTGAATCCAGACGGCTCCTTCGTGTCGGTCCAGCCGAGGAAACGAGTCACCTTGACCGTGTAAAGAGACTGCCGGGGGGGGACGCAGCAGAGACCGCATGACCTTGTGGGCTGCTGATCGTCCTCATTAAAGGAGATTTATCCATCGACACGGTAAATCAGCGAGCATTCTCCACTCTCACTCAAATGAATGGAAATCTTTTTTGGGCATGGTCCGGTCATTTAGGAGCTGGTTGAAGCAAGATAAATTCATTGTGTGGTGTAATATTCCTTTTTAATTTTTTTTGCATGTCCAATATTGGAAGACGCAGCGTGATAGACTGTATACGAGCTGCTAGTATCGATGATGGGAAAGGTGTCAATACTCCAGTCGGAGGCCATAATGCAGGCAGTAGGATGCGATTCGCGTTTTTTTCGCATAGGAATGCCCACCGCACGTTGTTACATCACTCTCGACCGCATATGACTTTATGGCAAAACCAAAAAGCGAACAGATGATCGATGGGAGGCCGGGCTATGCGGTGGGTTATATCGGGTGGGCTACATGCTGCAGCGCTGGAGGTGGGGGAGATGGAGCCTCGTTTTCTTTAGGACCATCAAACCAAACCAAGGCTGGTTACACGTCCTACCGTGATCAGCAAGTCCTACCTAGTTCATTTTTTAATCCTAGTCGGAGCCCAAGCACGAGAAGCCCATGATCGGCCTACTTCTACACGGGTCGATGTGTTCGTGCTCAAGCGTAAAATTCTGCTGACATCTGCGCGGCGGTGGTGGTGCCTCCTCCTCCGCCTCCTCCTCCGCCTCCTCCTCCGCCTCCTCCTCCTCCTCTTTGTGCGACATGATGCCGGCTCCTGCATGGCTTATAGACTATATCCATCATGTCCCGCACCCTGGGGGGCTTAAGTCTCCACATCAACCGTCCTCCCGTCTTCAGCCTGCTGTGTGTTTCCAGTCACTCCCGACTTCAGTAGTGCAAAGGCCTACTGACGAGAACGAACAGGACTCCACGTTGAACTCGCATTCAGATTCATATTTTCGATTTGAACTCTCGTTGAAAAGGATTAAGCCTATGCAAACATTGACCTCATTCTAAAAAGCCTATGCTTGCGTGTCTAACGGTAGGTTGGACTCAAATCTTTGTCCAGTTCTGTCAGTTCTTCACCTGTCTCTCTCTCATGTCCCATGTCTGTCTCTCTCGCTCTAATTTCCTCAGGACACCGGCCACAGTCATGGAGATCCTCACTCATCTCTTCAACGACACGGTTGAGTTCTACAAATGGAGTCTCACTATTGCAGGTGAATTCGGTCGTTTGGTTTGTGTTGGAGACTTCAGAAATAAAAGATGTTGGTGTTATGGTACTTTTAGTACCCTGCTTATGCCTTGTGTTTGTACACCTCTCAATCATGCAGAGCAAAAGGTTATAGGCCTACATCATATTTGTTATGGCTTTGATATATTCTATTACATTATCGAATTGTAATGATAGATTGTACCTTATTACTAGAATATTCTAGGGCTGTAAAATGCCACACTTTATTGTTCATTATCACACGGTTATTACCATTAATTTGAATTGTATTGTTGCTGCATGTTCCTGCCAATGGTGATTGTACATGAAACAAGACGTATATTTGTGGGTGTAAAGGATGTGGCTAGTGGCTAAACCCTCCTCTATGATCACTAGGAGGGGGGGGGTTGGGAGGTCTGTGTGTGTGTGTGTGTGTGTGTGTGTGTGTGTGTGTGTGTGTGTGTGTGTGTGTGTGTGTGTGTGTGTGACGGGGGGGTCGGGGGTAATACTAGGGCAGGATGGGGGATCTTGTCTATGGCCCAATAAAGGGCATAGGCCCCTCCTACCACAGATGTCCCAGTGAACCCCCGTAACACAGCACCCCTTCAGGAACCGCACAAGCTGGTGTCCCCCACAGTAGAGGAAAGATCACACAAAACAGTGCAAAACAGATCAGCACAAAGATCAGAAGATCAGCGCTAAACACTAAAAACCTGCTTTAGATTTAAGCTACAAAGAAAGAGATAATCTTAAAAATATATATATATTCAGCACCGTTTTACTTGAAACTGAAACTGTGTCCATGCCATTTCAAATGCTTTTTAAGCCTTGAATTAGACATAAAAAAAGTAAATCAAATATTTTACGCAACAATAATATAATAACAATAATATTAAAATAAAAGCATTCGATTGAAAACCTGAACCTCTTGTCCAACCGAGCGTCCGTTTCAAAGCACTGTGTTTAAACTCCTGTCTGTGGCCCCTGCAGACAAGAGGGTGCAGAAATGGCCCCTGATGGACAACCCCCTGCCCACCTTGGCCATCAGCAGCTCCTACCTGCTGTTCCTCTGGCTGGGGCCCAAGTACATGAAGAACCGGGAGCCCTTCCAGCTCCGCAAGACCCTCATCGTCTACAACTTCAGCATGGTCTTCCTCAACTTCTTCATCTTCAAAGAGGTGGGCGTCTCGTCCTTAACGTCCAAAACAGGCACTGTATTCCCCCTTTAAATGTAGAACCATATATGGCTGTATTTGTACTATAGTATATTCATTTAATAAATGTATTGGCCTCCTTTTTCAGAATATCATACTAAAATATTAGGACATTAAAATACATCCATGTTGTGTGTGTTCTGTATTCTGTATTCACTGATAACCGATTTGCTGGATGATCTCAACTCGATAGACCAGTGATGAGCCATCTGCTCATTGCCTTTTTAGTTCATCCTATTAAAGCCAATCCTACCTTCCTTCCTACCTCTGTCTCTCCCTCTCTTCCGGTTTTTAGCTCATCATCCATATCATATATCATAACTTACTGTCTATGGTCCCCTTAAACGCTTGTTGGTTCTTTGCAGCTCTTCATGGCGGCCCGGTCTGCTAGCTACAGCTATATCTGCCAACGCGTCGACTATTCAGACGACCCCAATGAAGTCAGGGTGAGTCAGGGTTTCGTAAGATTGAAATCTAACCAAATGTATAAATATAGTATTTAACAATGCATTAACATTTACATTTAGGGCATTTAGCAGATGCTTTTATCTAAAGTAACTTACGTTACAAGTACATTTGTCAGAAGAAAGAGAAACATTATATCGCTGTTGGTACGGTAAGGATGTTCATCGAAACCACTGCCAAGCACTAACGATTGTTAGGTTAACCCCTTCCCCGTATACAACAATGCTATGCAGACAATGTTGTAATTATACACAAGAATGGTATATTAAATCAACACTTGTGCATTGAAATATGTCTGCGGCTATGTCTGCTATTGGGGTTCTGGAAACATAAGACCTTTCCATTCACGGACCACAGCTTCTGTTATCAGATTTGGGGATAGGGAGGCGAGAACACGAACGCAAGGGGATAGGTTTCAAGATATTCTCTTTCCTAGCTCTCCATGACGTAGCTACGTACCCGTAAATACATACAGAGAAACAGGGATGTTGCTCAGGTTAGGACGAAGGGGAATTTAATTGAATGTTGTTGAATCTGAGTGATTTAAGGTTTTGTAAAATCTTTATACTGTTCATACCTACCATACATACCTTAAATGTATTTTACCAGACTTGTGATGTCTTCACTGTACTTACCTGCACCGAATACACCACTCTCTCTCTCTCTCTCCCTCTCTCTTTCTCTCTCTTTCACCGCCTTTCTCTCTCTCTCCATTTTGCCGCCCCTCACTCTCTCTCTCTCTCTCTCTCTCTCTCTCTCTCTCTCTCTCTCTCTCTCTCTCTCCATCTCTCTCACTCTCTCTCTCTCACTCTCTCTCTCTCTCGCTCTGTGTCTGTCTCTGTGTCTCTGTCTCACAAATATATCTCCTTTGGGACAGGTGGCTGGGGCGTTGTGGTGGTACTTCGTCTCCAAGGGGGTAGAGTACCTCGACACGGTGTTCTTCATCCTGAGGAAGAAGTTCAACCAGGTCAGCTTCCTCCACGTCTACCACCACTGCACCATGTTCACCCTTTGGTGGATCGGCATCAAGTGGGTGGCCGGGGGACAGTGTAAGTCCCCTTTTGGTAATTCATCATTGACGCACTCCGCTGGGTATTTTAACTCATTTGTGTTCAGCCTGTCACCTCGTTCGGAGAAGGGGGTTCCCCGTTTCCCTTAGTCCCCTCGTTTGGGGAATTCTCTCTCTCACCTGGGCCATTTATTCTCTAGGTACAAGCGTTCAGGCACATCTAGGAGTCAGAGCTGAAGAACACAGAAGACAAGCTAAAACACCCAGAATGGACACAGACTTTCTTAGAAAAAATCTCTGTAAAAGGTTCCAAGTCAATACTATGTAGGCTAGCCACTCTAGACAAACAATTATTAAACCTACTTCTGAAAGCGAATGAGATTCGGTTCGGTGGAAAACCCGGAAAGGCGTATCTCTGGCCCTTGCAGTTTTTGGTTTCCATGCTCTGTTCCATCTCTCCCCAGAAGTACTGCTATAAAATATACGTTTTGTGTTAAGGACTGTGTTGTTAATGTTAGATCCCTGACTATCTTTGTTTGACTAAAGCTTGAGATAACGCAATGATTATTCGTCATCAAAAATGTTCAGTAAATGAGAATTGTTTTACTATTTTTTGCTTAAAATCGTTGATGTTTTCCTTTGTGCAGCATTCTTCGGTGCACACATGAACGCAGCCATCCACGTGCTGATGTACCTGTATTATGGGCTGGCCTCCTGCGGACCCAAGATCCAGAAATACCTGTGGTGGAAGAAGTACCTGACCATCATCCAAATGGTAAGATATTCCTCTCTTACGTCAGGCTCAGCGTGCTCGGGTTTCCTCCCGTCTTTATCATTCCCAGCCATTCAGGGCATTTAGCAGTCGCCTTTCTCCAGAACGACTTGCAATAAGAACATTAGTCAGAAGAAGGAGAAACAACAATGTATATCGCTGTCGCTACAGTACGGATGTTCATATAACCAGGTTCCAAGCACTAACAAATTGTTAGGTTCACCCATTCCCCATATACAACAAAGATAACTAGGAGAAGATGCTACACAATGCTAAGTAGTATTTTTAAGTGCCATGACGTGCAACATACAATGAATGCGTAAGAGGCGGTGTAGAGGGGTGGGGGGTAAGGGGGGAGGGTATACAGTGTCTGGTACACAAGAACATCTTAAAGCAACAAAGGCTTAGAAAACCCAAACCAGAATAGCCAATGCGAAGACTCATCATAACTGCCTCTTTCTCCTCCACCCACCCCTCCACTCCTCCACCCCTCCGGGCTCAAGATCCAGTTCCACGTCACCATCGGCCACACGGCGCTCTCCCTCTACGTGGACTGTGACTTCCCCCACTGGATGCACTACTCCCTCATCTGCTACGCCATCACCTTCATCGTGCTCTTCGGCAACTTCTACTACCAGACCTACCGCCGCCAGCAGCCCCGCCGCGACGCCTCCTCCTCCTCCTCCTCCACCTCCTCCGCCTCCAGGGCGGGCAAAGCCCTGGCCAACGGGACCTTCAACGGCCTGAGCAGCAAGGCCGCAAACGGAGCCTCGGCAGCGGGTAGAGGAGAGGACAGCAAGCCCCAGGAGAACCCGGGCCGCAGGAAGAGGAAAGGAAGGGCCAAGAGGGATTAGGAGGAGAGGGTCGGATGATGGGGATGATGATGATGATGATGATGATGATGATGATGATGAAGAAGACGATGATGATGACGACGAAGAGGCCGCGCCTGTTGGGTCCCTCCCCTCAGTTGTGAGTTTGGGAAAACAACGAGAGACTCTAATTGGATGAAGAGGCGGAGGGGTTGGATGGATGAATGGATGGATTTACTGGTGGATGAATGAATGGATGGGCTAACTGTTGGATAGATGAATGAATGAATGGATGCGTTTACTGGTGGATAGATGGATGGATGGACAGATGGATTTACTGGTGGATAGATGGATGGATGGATGAATTTGGTAAGGTTAAATGTGCCATTTTGAGCTGAGTTTCTTTAGATGTGAGATGCGTCTTTGCGCTTATCCGAGTAACACTTAGCAAGGAAAAGAGGGGAACGCAGTTATGATAAAATGACCTTTAACAGAAATACTCCATAATCAAGAGGTTTGTGGTTGAGGTCATATCAAGGTAGTGTTTCTCTCTGAGAAAGATGATTGGATGGGGATTAGAATTTACTCTTGGATAAAGCCAGGGTTTATTTGCTTATCTGGCTTGCTTGGAAAGCATGGTGAAGAAGTTCTATTACAACCTGCAACAGATCCAACAGTGAAAGTACTGCAAAACATAGCATAACCACAAGTAAAGTCTCTCTCTCTCTCTCTCTCTCTCTCTCTCTCTCTCTCTCTCTCTCTCTCTCTCTCTCTCTGTGTCTCTCTCGCTCTCTCTCTCTCTTAGATTGTATGTAACTTAACTCGCACATATGCATAACCATAACCATAACCTTATTGCATTATATAATTTTGTACAGTGCATTTACATTAATATCTTCTTAAGAGAAAGAATTTGAGGTCAGCGAGACTAGGCCAATAGTATCCGTGTGTGTGTGTGAGTGTGTGTGGGAGAGAGAGAGAGAGAGAGAGAGAGAGAGAGAGAGAGAGAGAGAGAGAGAGAGAGAGAGAGAGAGAGAGAGAGAGAGAGAGAGAGAGAGAGAAAGAGAGAGTTTACATAGTCCAATCAAACTGAAATTCCTGCTGCAATTGACAAGACGTCCAGCCCTATTCGTCCCTTCCCCTCGACACCGATCAAATGGGCGATCTCCAACACGGGGGTGTCAACCGATGTACGACTCAAGACTCTGATTCCGAACTATCTGACGTTCTCTCGTCGCCGCTTGGAAACGGAACCATCCCCTCGATTCATCCGGTCCACTGGCGGCCTTTTAGGATTCAAACGTATCTTCCTCAACCCATCCCCCATGGTTGATTTTTATACTCGTCTCTCTGTCTGCCCAAACGCGTTTTTCATGTAGAATCGAAATGACTTTGGAAGATGAGCTTTATACCCACGTTGTCCGTGAAGATGGTTTTTATCCTATAGAGGCTTGAAATGGGTTACTTGTCCAGTCTGTGTTTGTTCTACTATCGTCTGCCTGACATCCTGTGGTGATCGATCGACTTTGTGGCTGGGCCTGTTAGGAGCTGAGAGGAGGAATCCTAGTGCAAGCAACCCCACAACCAGACTTCTCATTGAATGGTTAAATCCTGCTCAGAGACAAAGCTATCTCTTCAAGAAAATAAAACTAATATAAAGAATAATGATATTTAGTCATAGTCTTTCTTGGCGTAATAGTCAAGATACAACCCGTGTTATGTAACAGCCCTGTATTCGCACCCTGAAAGGTGTTAACGTTTGGTTGAAATGCCAAAAGATGGCGTATCTGCAGTGAACAGCTGATCAATAACATACCAATATATCACAATCATATTTTCTACCTGTGCAGTACAATGTGTACAAAAAAGTGCTGAGCTCTACTTGTTATGTCATTCATTAAAATAATGCTATTTATGTTTTTTCTTTATGTACAAATATATTTTATGAGAATGTGCTTGTATGTGATATCATTTTTTTTTTTTTTGTGGTGTAAATAATATTTTTGGTACATTAAGCCATTGGGATTGTTCCTAGTACAACAACATGCTTCGACATGCTAACGTGGCCATGTAGCTCCTGTGATTTTTGTTAACTTCTTAAAAATGTATTTGAAAATTAATTAAACTGAATGCCTGTGAAAAAAGACTCGCTGGAGTTTGATTGTGTTGCTATTCCAAAATGTGCCACTAGGGGGCAACGTTGTCCCGCTGTCTGAAGGCTTTGTCAAATGACTGAAAAGACCATTTAGTTTGAGGGTTAATGTATTCACGTATCCACGTCATTAGCAAGAGCCGCCTTGTCATCATTTGTTACATTCACCAAGGCGTGTCTGTGTTTCTACGTGTCTGTGTGCATGATATCTAAATTAGTTTGGCACCCATTTGTAACAAATCTGATGGGTTGGTTGGTAAATATAGGACAAGTAAGAAGTAATGAACTTTAAAAGCCAATCAGCGAAAGGGGGTCTGACAGTGGGCGTGACATATCACACAATTATGCATAATTTCCCAATGATTCATGTAGCGACACCAAAGAATATGTTGAGAGGTTTGTCAAGACAAGAGTCGTTGATTATGTTGGTTAACCTCACCCAGCGCAGCCCACTTCCTGTTTCACTGGGCCACGTGGGGATGGACATTTAATAGGTCCATGGGATGGACTCAGATCAGAGTATCCCATTGGCTCCCTCCAAGCCAGGCCCCATTCTATAGAACTGATTCTTTAGGTCTGCTAAAAAGAAAGCGTCTGCTAAATGCCCTGAAAATGTAAAATCACCACAGGCTGGAAGGAAAGTGGGTTTCACCTTGTTTCTATTCTTTAAGTCACATCGAGTGATCCTGTAAATTAAGAACACAAACATAAAAAAATAACCTCCTGTTAGACACACAACAGTGAAAATCATCACCTAAAATCTACACACAAATAATCTATACACCCCCTTTCTCTCCTCCGGATCGCCGACAGGCTTAGACAAAGGTTTCCATGGCAACTGTAAAAAAAAAAGCCATACCATCCACCCACCAATCGGCGCCCGGGATCAGCTGGGATCCACATGGGCTGGAACACTGACATGATTAACTATTTAACAGGCTTTTAGGGTGCGGGACCGAGAGAGAGCGTGTGTGTGTGTGTGTGTGTTTGTGTGTGTGTGTGTGTGTGTGTGTGTGTGTGTGTGTGTGTGTGCGTATGTGTGTGTGTGTGTGTGTGTGTGTGTGTGTGTGTGTGTGTGTGTGTGTGTGTGTGTGTGCGTATGTGTGTGTGTGTGTGTGTGTGTTTGTGTGTGTTTGTGTGTGTGTGTGTGTGTGTGTGTGTGTGTGCGCGTGCGTGTGTGTGTGTGTGTTTGTGTGTACATGTGTGTGTCCTCCTTGTCTCCCTGCCTGCGTACGTGTGTGAGTGTGCGTGTTTGTGCGTGTGTGTGTGTTTGTGTGTGTGCTGCCTTGTCCCCCTGTGTGTGTTTGCGTGTGAGTGTGTATATGTGTGTGTGTGTGTGTGTGTGTGTGTGTGTGTGTGTGTGTGTGTGTGTGTGTGTGTGTGTGTGTGTGTGTGTGTGTGTGTGTGTGTGTGTGTGTGTTGGTGTTTCTGATAACAATAAGCAGTAATAAATGAATAAAGCACTCCATGCCAAGACATGACATGATACCTCAGTTCAAACAAAGCCTTCTCACTGAGAAATGTAGCTTTGATGAGGCTTGATTATCTTATCCTCAATCTCATGCTAAATATTGCACCCATGGCACTAGCAGAAGACGTTTTCTACAAATGGGCTGTTCATTTGTCCATACTAGAGCCGCAATAGTTTAGCCTCAAACCCAATGTTTGTGTTGGAGTGGTTCACGTTTTGTAGGTCTATGAATATTTCTTACACGATCAACTATTACAATCGAGACTGAAGCAATTGACCCCATCTGCTTTTGATCTTGTGTTTATCTTGTATCTATTAAAGTGCTTCTATTGTTCCTCCCTTTTTTTGTGGGGGTGGAACTCATTGTGAAAATGCACAATAGGCCAAATATTAGTCTTTAATCTTTTTACACATGTGTGTGGCTATGTATATGTGTGTGTCTGTGTGTGTCTGTGTGTGTCTGTGTGTGCATGCGCGTTTGTGTGTGTGAGAGAGAGCAAGACCATGTATGTGTTTGTGCGTGCATACATGTTTGTGTGGAAGACGTGTGTGTGTGTGTGTGTGTGTGAGTGTGTGTGTGTGTGTGTGTGTGTAAGTGAAAGATAGACCGGGTGTTTGTCGGTATGTGTGTGTGTGTTTGTGCGTGTGTGAGAGAGAGAGAGAGAGAATAGAGAGTTTTCCATGCATGTGGGTAGAAAGCATGTGCGTGTGTGTGTGAGAGTGAGAGTGTGTGTGTCTGTGTGTGAGCGCCTGTATGGGTGGACCATCCCCGCCCTACACATCAGCCCAGTGATAAGACTTGGAATGGGGAGACATAAGGGTGTGAAACACAGAGTAGAGAGTACACTCTCTATCCACCGTCACTCAGGGAGGACAGATGGGCTATTTTTAGGACTTCAGGAGGAGGCTGACTCAAAGGATGATCGGGCACTCTGTACAACAAACAGACACTTCTCCTCTCAGGGGAGGCTGAGAGACGGAGGGGAGGGGGGCACGTCCTATTCAGCACTGTGACGGGGGGAGGGGACTTTGGGAGGGAGGGAGGGGGAGGGAGTTGGGAAGGGAGGGGTAGTGGGAGGGAGTGTCCGATTCAGCCGGGACATCAAAATGTCTAGATGACCGTCAATAGGATGATGGTGTGTTTGTGAGTGTACAGGAACATGGGGGGGGGGAGGGGGGGGGGGTAGGGATAGAGGGATAGAGGGATAGAGAGAGAGAGGAGAGAGAGAGAGAGAGAGAGAGAGAGAGAGAGAGAGAGAGAGAGAGAGAGAGAGAGAGAGAGAGAGAGAGAGAGAGAAAGAGAGAGGGAGAGAGAGAGAGAGAGAGAGAGAGAGAGAGAGAGAGAGAGAGAGAGAGAGAGAGAGAGAAAAGGAGAGAGCGAGAGAGAGAGCGAGAGAGAGAGAGAGAGAGAGAGAGAGAGAGAGAGAGAGAGAGAGCGAGAGAGAGAGAGAGAGAGAGAGAGAGAGAGAGAGAGAGAGAGAGAGAGAGAGATCATCATCAACCAGGATCCAAAAAGATTTGTGATTCCTGATTTCCTGATTAAGAATGTTTAAAAAAGAAAACTTGACACATCGTCTGACCTTGACACCGGGATCACAAAGGAAGAGGCTCCCATTCTTGGGGTTGGGTGATTCCTGCGCCTGTGCCTCTGACTAAAGCTGGCAGTGTACCAAGAGCCAGCGAGGCTGACATACGGACAGGGCTCCGCTGAAAGTCCTTGAACACAAGTGGAGCGTCCTCTGGGACACTGATCATCCAGAGCACAACCAATATTAGCTTTGGCTCTGCTTGAAGTAGTCTTATGCCATCCTTACAGAAGGGTGGATTTTGAGAAAACAAATCAATCGCAAAAATAACAATATGAATAAGATTTATTGAAACATATAGCTGTGTGTGTGTGTGTGTGTGTGTGTGTGTGTGTGTGAATTTTTTTTGTATGAGTGTGGTGTGTGTGTCTGATTTGTTTGCGTGTCTGTGTGTGTGTGTGTGTGTGTGTGTGTGTGTGTGTGTGTGTGTGTGTGTGTGTGTGTGTGTGTGTGTGTGTGTGTGTGTGTGTGTGTGTGTGTGTGGTGGGGGTTTGTGTGTGTGCTTGAGTGAGTGTGTGCGCGTTTGTCGGTGCACATGTGTGCGTATGTATGCATGTGTATACAAGGTGTATCCATGGCAACTGGAGCTGAGGATCTCGTGCAGCTAATTATCAATACAAATAGTCTATGAAAAACCTGCATATTAAATAGAATATGAAATT
The DNA here is from genome assembly GCF_031168955.1 of Gadus macrocephalus. Lineage (NCBI taxonomy): Eukaryota > Metazoa > Chordata > Actinopteri > Gadiformes > Gadidae > Gadus > Gadus macrocephalus. Next base: position 7,597,168 of record NC_082387.1, on the reverse strand, counting down.
CAATTAAACTGTATGAGATCTTCCAAAATGACGATGATGACAATGTTGTGATGATTGATGTTGTTGAATCAAATAACTCGTTATTTTTTTAATAGGAAAGACAATATGCATCCTATTGTGTTCCGCTTTCAGAAACAACCTCAGCCTCAGGGTAGAATGAACACGTGGACCATATGAAGGCTCCTTCTGTTTTGCCGTCCTGACGACCCTTTCACAAAACAAATCAACGTGTCGCCTCGTTGATCAGAAACCGAGTCAGACACTCGGTTCACCTGGTGGGTACGCGCGTGCGCGACCGTGCGCGCGCCCGCAACAGCCGGCCGCATCACAAAAGGACAGACACCAGAGGGACATCAACGTGCCTTACGCGATGACGTAGCGACGTGCACATTGGAAACAGCTCGGCTCGGCTGGTCGGGGAGGCGCTCGGAGTCAGCCGGCCGCCTCAGCACCCGCACCCCTCAGCATCAGCACCGCGGCCGCGGAATAACACACACATAACAGGTAGGACAATGGCTGTGCGCTGGTTTGATGCTCGTTTTTGGGGTTTCGTATGTTTATTTTAGTGGCCCTTGGTTTAAACCATGAAAGGCGCTTTGTGTGGAGATGTGAGACTCGGTTCCAGGAATGATCTCGCGGTCTACATCACATCGATGGGCCTGTGATGGTGAAGCTGTTGATTTACTGTTGCTCGGACTTCTGGTCTCGTCATATTCTGGGAACTCGTTCACCGTTCCTCTTCTTCTGCAGGCCCACTTGAAGGCGATTTATCCGATTTGTTTACGTATTTTATCCACGGTACTCAGGGCTTGTGTTGGTTTTAACAATAAAGATTGTATCGACCCAGTGGGTGTTTTCCAAAAATACCATATTTTAAGGTATAGAGGGTTTCAAGGTGAAATAAATGAAAAGATGCATCGTGAGTTTTTCTCGGGTCACTTTATGGACTCCGTTTGGACATCGCTCTCCTCCTTTTGCGTAATGAGGCGTTAGATGATGGATGTGAGTTATGAGATGAAGATGAATGAATCCTTGACAAGCTAGATAGCACTTATAGCACCCAGGACATGGCTCGCTTCACACATATTACAGCTTGAGAATGTAGAAGTAGCCTGAGCACAAGCTCCTCTCCAGAACCAGCGCTTTGGTGATATCTCCACAAGATAAACGCTCGCTGTCTGCTCGAAGCTCCAAGGTAATAGGGATGGATTCACAATGGGGGGGTTCCGTTAATGAGGAAAATCACCTAATTAGGCTGGATGACCCGAATACAATCCGGTCCTCACGTAAAGGGGTCTACATCGAGCTGTCCTGCTGCTGATGGTAACCCAGCGTTTGGAGGGATTATTGGAAGGAATCTCGATCCATCATCGGCTGTGAGATCAACATGTCCTTGTCGGCTGCTGATCAATGCAGCCATACCCATCCCTCTCCATCCCTCTCTAGGCACATGGAGGCGACAAAGTAGGCTAATTCATTTTTTCCTCCAACAAGGTCAATCCCGTGTCGCCCGTAGCAAAGCGATTGGTCGCGACCACAGCTCATTGTTCGCTTTCGCCTATCCACAAGACAAACCGGGGCGAAGGACGAGAGGAAATGGAAGCTGTGGATGAGCCGAGCCCTCGCCTTATGATGACATCATGATGCACCCCCCCTCCACGCGATGAACCCCCCGTCCAGCGGCGCGGCAGACACGCCGCGCCAGGCGGAAAGCAGCGCGCGCCCCAAGAAGCAACGTGCGACATCGCCGGCCGGCGGCAAGG
>NC_082387.1:7590405-7592905 GCF_031168955.1 Gadus macrocephalus | reverse complement strand
TGGGTTTGTGTGGGTTTGAGTGAGTGTGTGCGCGTGTGTGAGTTTGTGTGTATATGTGTGTGTACGTGTGTGTGTGTTGGTGTTTGTGTGTGGATGTTTGTGTGTGTGAATGTGTGTGTGTGTGCGTGTGCGTTTGCGTATGTGTGTGTATGTGTGAGTGCATGTTTATATGTGTGTGTATGCAATTCATGAAATTATTTAAAAAGTTAAAAGGTACTTTAAGAAAGATATGCCAATTTAAATGTAACCAAGGAATAATTCTTCATAGAGTTACCACCTATTTTTTATTTGACTTTAAAACAATATATAAAGCATTGATATTATTTCAATTATTATTTGTATTTTTTTGATTTTAGAATAAAAAGTGAAACGTGAATTTCCAAAACATCATAGTCAAGTTTCACCATTCGTTCCAGCAATCATCATGTGTCTGTATTATTCTTGTTAACTCCCACCCTAACCCGTAAAACACAAGGGAATCGAGAAGCAGAAGAAAAGCATGTGCTGGGCTCTGGCTCCGACGACCGCTGAAGTGCTCCACATCCTCCGTTCTCAGGGTTTTTCCATTACCTTGGTGTCCTTGACCGCTGGCTGCACGATATCACCGGCCACAGTGTGTGCTCATGATGTAACCATACTGTTTCCCTGTAGCTGTCGCTGAAGAGACGAGGAGGCAAGGAGGGAGGGAGGGCAGAGAGGAGGGCCCCACAGACCCCGGTGGAGGTGAGTCCAAGCGAGTCCCAACTGACAGCATCAATCAAAGCTCATGTCTGTGTTTTCGTTTTTAATGCAAATGATCAAATGAGAGCCATGAGGCCTAGGGGTCCTAACAAAGGAAATACTGTTTCTTTCACCCACATAAATGAGGCTCTATTTTTTTTAGTTTAAACTAAAAGTAATACTTTAAAAAAATACTTTTACATTTAAATAAAAAATAAATAAAAGTAAAATTTTCTTATTTTTTCAAAGTTCAGTTAAAATTTCATGTTGAGTTAAAATAAAAAGTCAATTAGATAAAAAGTAAAGTTACGTTGTTCTACCTAACCCGACTGAACCTGTCCACCGTCTCGCCACAGGAGGAGAACGAGGACCTGAAGTGCCAGCTGGCCTTCATCAAAGAGGAGGCCCTCCTGATGAGGAAGAAGATGGCCAAGATCGACAAGGAGAAGGACCGCCTGGACCAGGAGCTGCAGAAGTACCGCTCCTTCTACGGCGACGTGGACAGCCCCCTGCCCAAGGGGGAGGCCGGGGGACCCCCCTCCAGCCGCGAGTCGGAGCTGAAGCTCCGGCTGCGTCTGGTGGAGGAGGAGGCCAACATCCTGGGGAGGAAGATCGTGGAGCTGGAGGTGGAGAACCGCGGGCTGAAGGCGGAGCTGGACGACATGAGAGAGGACTGGTACTTAGCTTTGATTCATGGGGTACAGGTGGGGGGGGGGGGGGGGTGGGGGGTGGGGTACAGGTGTAGCGGTCATTTCTTGTGGTATTCCTTCCAACAAGAATTCGTTAAGAGTTCTCTTCTTAGTCTCTTGTGTGCTTCCCTCTCGTTTCATCTTCCCTCCCCCTCTGTCATCTCCCCTGTTCTCCTGCCTTCTACTCCTCCTCCTCCCTCCCCTCTTTTAAAATTACTCTCTCCCCTATTCTCCTCTCCTTTCCTCTCCTCCTCTGCTCCTCTCCCCTCTCATTTCCTCCCCTCTTCCCCTCTTCTGCCTCCTCCTCTTCTCGCCTCCTCTCCTCCTCTCCTCTCCTCCCTCCTCCTCTCCTCTCCTCTCCTCCTCTCCTCCCTCCTCCTCCTCCCTCCTCCTCCTCCCTCCTCCACTCCTCTCCTCCTCCTCCCCTCTCCTCCTCTCCTCCCTCCTCCTCCTCCTCTCCTCCCTCCCCCTCTCCTCCTCCCCCTCTCCTCTCCTCCTCCCCTCTCCTCCTCCTCCTCTCCTCCCTCCTCCTCTCCTCCTCCCCTCTCCACCTCCTCCTCCTCTCCTCCCTCCTCCTCTCCTCTCCTCCTCCCCTCTCCACCTCCTCCTCCTCTCCTCCTCCCCTCTCCTCCCTCCTCCTCCTCCCCTCTCCCTCCTCCCTCCTTCTCCTCCTCCCCTCTCCTCCTCCCCTCTCCTCCCTCCTCCTCCCCTCTCCTCCTCTCCTCCTCCCCTCTCCTCCTCTCCTCCTCTCCTCCTCCCCTCTCCCTCCTCCCCTCTCCTCCTCCCCTCTCCTCCCTCCTCCTCCCCTCTCCTCCTCTCCTCCTCCCCTCTCCTCCCTCCTCCTCCTCCCCACTCCTCCCCTCTCCTCCTCCCCCAGTCTTGCGGCTGCGGGTCCAGACGGCTCCGGTAACGGGGGCCAGTCCAGGGAGCAGGGGGAGGCTCTGTCAGAGCTCCGGCAGCAGCTGCAGCTGGTGGAGGACGAGGCGGAGCTCCTGAGGAGGAACCTGGCAGATGTGGAGGAGGAGAATAAAAAGGTAGATGGATGTCTGGGGCAGAAATGTTCCACTGTAGAGCCCGGAGCACACAGAACA